>NC_044399.1:45209615-45511490 GCF_006542625.1 Nomascus leucogenys
GGAATTGGAGAGAATCTGACTAAAAATATAAATTTGGGAGTCATAGTTGGCTTTTTAAGGCATGGACCTATATGAAATCACGATAATGAGCTAGAGAGAGGAGGACCAGGAACTGAGCACTGAGGATCTATAGCGTCGGATAAAATAGGATAAATTAGCACAGGGATCTGAGAAACAGAGATTGGTAAGATAGGTGGGAAACCGAGATTGTAGTGTCCTGGAGTCAACTGATGAAGAGTTAAGGAAGAGTGATTAACTGTGTATCTACTGCTATTTGAAGGTCTAGAGTAGATGATGACAGAAAACTGACTCACGGATTTAGCAGCATTATATCAAACAAGGTCAAGTCTGGAAAGCAGGAAAAAATGGCCAGCAGGTATTATTAATAGGTGATCAATATCACTAATCATCAGGGAAATGCAAATCAAAACCACAATGAGATATTACCTCATATATTTTACAACAGCTACCATCAAAAAGATAAGAGATAACAAGTGTTGGCAAGGGTATGAAGAAAAGGGAGCCTTTGTACACTTGGTGGTAATGTGAATTGGTACAGCCATTATAAAAAACAGTGTGGAGATCCCTTAAAAGATTAAAAACAGAGCTACCATATGACACAGGAATCCCATTTCTGTGTATATATCTAAAGGAAAGGAAATAAGTATCTTGAAGAGATATCTGCACCCCCACATACATTGCAGCGATTATTCATAATGGCCAAGACATAGAAATGATCGTTTTAGTGTATGTCAGTAGATTAATGGATAAAGAAAATATGGTATACATGCAATAGAATATTATTCAGCCATAAAAAGAAAGACATTGTGACATTTACAACAGCATGGATAAGCTTGGAGGAGATTATGCTAAGTAAAACAAGCCAGACGCAGAAATACAAATACTGCATGATCTAATTTATATATGGAATCTAAAAAAGTTAAACTCATAGGAACAGAGATTAGAAAGGTGGTTTCCAGGAGCTGGGGAGTAGAGGAACTAGGAAGATATTGGTCAAAGGGTATAAACTTTCAATTGCAAGATGAATAAGCTCTGAGGAGCTAATGCATAGTGTGGCCATTACAGTTAATAACATTGTATTGTATACTTGAAATTTGCTAAGAAAGTAGACCTTCAGTGTCTTCAACACACACACACACACACATACACACACAAAATGGTAACTATGTGATGTGATGGATGTGTTAATTAACTTGATTGTGGTAATCATTTGAAACCAACCCAATAGTCCCACAGATAGTTTTTTTTGAATAAATATAGAAATTGGCCCCTCTGGTCTTAATTCTTGAAATTTGTTTTGTCTGAATTCCTTCCTCAGGAAAAGACCTTTAGGCCTCTCAAAAAAAGTGTCAAAGAACTGAAGCTCACCAGATTACCACAGCCAGGCAATGAGATGCCAAACCCCTCAGTTATCATGATTGCTTTTCCCTGGTTCCTGGTTTTTTTTTTTCTTTACACATTGTTACATTTCTTGCCTGCAATATAAACCTCTAGTTTTAATTGGTCAGAGAGACAGATTTCAGACTGATCTCCTATCTCCTTGGCTGCAGCACCTGATTAAAGTCATCTTTCTTGGCAATACTCCCTGTCTCAGTCATTGGCTTTCTGTGCAGTGAGCAGCAGGACCTAGACGGAACCCCTGCTGTTTCAACAACAATTTCACAATGTATTTATGTATATCTAATAATCACATTGTACATCTTTAGTATATATAGTTTTGTCAGTTATACTTCAATAAAGCTTAAAAAAAGAAAGGGCATCAGTTGTTTGACAGAAATAACATAGGGAATGGGCTAAAAAGCTACAGGGGATGTACAAAGGTAAAAAGGGAAAACTTCAGCTTCACAGAGGCAGTAACTTTAGGAAGCATCTGCCTTCCATAGGGTGGGGAGACAAAGGGAAGATTTTGGTGTCAGAACCTCGAAGTTTGCAGGAAGAACCTTTTCGAGCTGGGGCATGGGCCTCACAGGAGGAAGTGCTGACTTCTTCCTGGTGCAGACACCTCTGAGGGGATATGATGAGGCTGGTCTGGAGAGTGTAATAATCGTAAAATCTGGAACCAACTGCCTGCTGCCAGGGCAGACAGCTTTTGTTGGCACTGCTGGCAGGATATGAAGGAGCAAGTCTATTCTTCCTCCCACAGCCTTACAGCCTTACAGCCTTACAGCTTTCCTCTGGTGCCCCTACTAGCAGAGGCTGACAGGGAATAGCTGGTAAACAGAAAATATGCTTTTCAGTGTTCTAGCCCTGGCATCACAGAAGCAGAATATAGAAGGCATGGATGGATGTGGAAAAAAGAGACACTAGCTTAATAACTGGCATAAGCATGGAGGGCATTGGTGACTGTGACTGAAATACTTAGGTGGAATGCTGAAAGGTAAAATTCTGAAATACTTAGGTGGAGTGGGAGGAGAGAACTGGAAGAGGAAGGAGATTCTTTAGAGGAGTTTGCTGCAAATGAGTCAAGAGTGGACAGGGGAAGTGGAGTCAAGCAAATGTATTTTGGGATATGAGAAATAACAGTATGTAGTATGATATTGCTAAGTTTTTAAGGGGAATAACCCAGTAATCTAGTAGAGAGTGTAAATTTGATGGTGTGTGTGAGAGAGGAGAATCCCAGGTGTGATGCTTTTCGGTAAAGATGGAGAGCAAATGCAGACACTGGCTTTAGGCTTTAGATAGAAGATGGTGGTGTGTGAGGTGGAGGAGAGATTGTCAGGCCTGGTCTGGCTTCTTATAGGCATTGATCCATCATTGATTTTCCTGTGCCTGGTGATCAGTTTTCTTTTTAACTGTTGTAAAGATGATGAGTTATACACCTGGAAGGGCATTTTTTTTTTTTTTTTGCCATGTTGGCCACCGGTGCCTGATTTCCACTCTTCTGATCCATATTAGTCAACCACATTCAAGTCCAGTTTTTTTTTGTGTGTGTGACATATACCTAATCTTTGCATCACGTTACTCTTATTGTTCCAAAGGAGGAATACAGTGATAGAAGCCTGATAACATCCAGTTCTGACAAAGTAATAGAAAATAATCTTAAGATGCCTCAGGAAGAGATATTTTGTTTTTCTTTTCTCAGTTGTCTGCAAATCTTATATCAAAATGCTGAATACCTTATGGATATAATGAGTAATACATATCTCATAGTTAAAGCTTTGGATATAATCTTTTCTTATGGTGATGACATTAAGATAAAAAAATGTGTCTAGATAGTATCTTTATCCAGAGTTTATACATAATCATTTTCTACCAGAAATGTAATACTTTTCCTTTCCTGAGGAGAATGTCAGGTCCTTCACTAAGCATTTCTGAAAACTCCTCCAACTTTGTGTAGCTCAGAGATCAGTTGTAATGAGGTATATGGATTGGTAAGAGCACCTCTCTTATTTAGGCACAATTTGAGTGATGATAAACAAGAAATATAATGATGGCTATTTTGTGGGAGAAGAATACCACAAATTATTAAGTAGTTATAGGAATTTTTCATCTTCTTTATGGCTTTAGACAATATTGATTTTCAGAATGCTTCTCAGTTTTCTCTCTTCCTGTCTCTTTCTGTGTGTGTATGTGTGTGTGTGTGTGTGTGTGTGTGTGTGTGTGTGATTCTAGGCATACTGGCATTAGACACTTTGGGTGCTTGTTAATAGGTATCACTGGTGGACCCCCTTCCACTGCAGAAATGTACTGCAGGGAGAAGGATAGGTGGATCCTGAAGAGAGATTAATCTCTCTGGATTTAGAAAAAGAATGGGAATTTTCCTGGGGAAGGTTAGAAGATTCAGGGAGTCTAAGGCCTGATAGGAAAGTGCTCACCTAAAACAAGAGATGTCCTCCATAAAGGAATTGCTTGAGATAATTTTAACTGCTTGGATCCTTCTTTCTACCTCCTGCCAGATGACAAACAATACTTGTCATATTTAATATTGAAGTTCCTCCTTAACTTGTTATTATCCTGAATTATTCCAAGCCCTATAGAAATTCTGACACACTTGTGCATGAGGATAGTGAAGATGATAGAGAGAAAGAAGTACAGAGCCTGCCTCTACGTCAAACCGTGGCTGCCTTGGAGTTATACAGACGGAAAAGCACTGGAAATGCTTCCCCTTGACTGCTGCCCTGAGGTCAAACTAGAAATTGGCATAAGATGTTCAGAGGAGCCTGTAATTGTTAGAGAGACAGCAAAGGGACATTTGCAGGACAGTAATGAACTCAAAACAAGAGTCTGCCAACAAATTAGGTTTAGACATTTTTAATCCTTATGAACAAAGAACGCAGTACATTGAATCTGAAGTAAGGCTGTTGTGTGGCCATGGCTTGTAGTAGTGGTGGCCTGTGGGCTCCAGAAGCTTTGGCAGCAATGGAGGCTCAGTCTGTAGGAAAAGTGAGCTCTTCTTTTCCGTGTTACTTTTGTTGTTCTCATGGTTTGGAGCCATGGGGAACCATACTTTACTTGGTCGCCAAGGGACTAATCCAATTATGCCTTTCAGTTCATTAAGATGTATCCAGATGTCTAATCTGTTCATCAGTAACAGACATAAATAGCAATTATTGGTCATTGTCCTTGTAAAAAGTCCTAGAAAATATTCCAAAGCTTTAGCCTGGGGCATTCTACTTTAGAAAAGCTTGTCATTCCACTTAGGATGTTGTTGGATTTTATTTTCACAGGGACCATCAAATTAAATATGTGGAAAAGACTGGGGTGTTCTAACTTACTGTGGTCCACCTAAGTCTGTTAATGAGGAAATCTCCAGAAGCACATTTTTTTTTTTTTTTTTTTTTTTGAGACGGAGTCTCACTCTGTCGCCCAGGCTGTAGTGCAGTGGTTCGATCTCCGCTCACTGTAAGCTCCACCTCCCAGGTTCACGCCATTCTCCTGGCTCAGCCGCCCAAGTAGCTGGGACTACAGGTGCCCGCCATCACACCCAGCTAATTTTTTGTAATTTTAGTAGAGATGGGATTTCGCTGTGTTAGCCAGGATGGTCTCCATCTCCTGACCTCGTGATCCACCTTCTTGGCCTCCCAAAGTGCTGGGATTACAGGCGTGAGCCACCCACCGCGCCCAGCCCAGAAGCACTTTTTAAAGGGTAGAGTTTTATTGTCTTCAAGTTCAATACCTTGAACTTGATAAGTACTTGGATAATAAAGATCAACTATTACAAAGCTTTAGGAGACCTGTCTTAAATATTCTGGCATACTTGAACACTATTTCCTCATATGGGTTTGAGAATGCATTTAAAACATTTTCTGTGACATGTGACATTACTTAAAGGATATGCTAATATTGGATTGAGATATTTTGAACATATAGAATGTTTTAAAATATATAACTGATATGTATACATTCCCCACTCAATTTGAAGAATTATTACTTGGCCATATTTGCTTTAAATCTCTCTTTCTGTGTCTCTCCACTGCCCTTCCCCTCTTCTTCCTGTCTTCCCACCTCCTTTCTTAAATACATATTACAAATACAGCTAAAGCCCCATCCCTCTTCTTTCTTTTTATCTCTCCTTTCCCAAAAGACAGTGTGTATCCCAAAACCATGATGTGGGGTGCAAAATCAAGTTGCAAAAGGATACTTAGCACAATAACATTTGTATAAATTTCAAAAACACATGAGATAATATGCATCGTTTATGACTAAGCACATTTTAGTAAAAGACCTTTTACCCATAATAAATATAAAAGAAATAGCCAATTCATGAAGCTTTACTATATCATGAGCAATAATCAACTTGCAACAAAAGTCAGAATATATTGAACTGACATGCCCACTTAAAGACTTCTTAATATTACAAATTGTTAGTCAGTAGTAATCTGTCCTGATATATTTAATCAATAAAAATAACTTTAGGACTAGAGCTGTAACTACTTCCCTGTTTCATTGGTTACAGTGTCTACTTTGGAATACAAACCTAGAGCCTTACTGATGTTGAAATGCATTGTGTAATAAAATGCTTTTCTTGGTTGAACTTAGCTAGTAAATAAAATAATTAAATGCCATGATTTGGAGTCCCAGATAATTTTTCTCCAGTAGAAATGACCTCATAAAATTCTCAACCCATTGTGTAAGCTGGATCTCCATTCTTTGCATTTTAAAGGATTGATAAGGATGTTGAGATCAGGTGAAATACAATCAGCAGAAATATATAATATACCAAGGTTAGTTTTAAAAATAATTTATCAAGGTATATGTTATCTTAAAGATAACATTAATTCTCATAGCAAGTCTAAATTTTCTCTATGAAGCATGCCTGGATGCATGATCCTTAATAAAATCTCTTCTGTTACTTTTAGCACTAGATTGCATAATTGTTTTGTTTTGTTCATTATTTTTGTGTGTTTGACTTTATTTTTTATATACCCACAGTGCCTAGCACAGTACTAGGCACATAGTAGGTATTGTTGCATAATTATGTTTTGCACAGTTTTAAATATTTTTGAAATAAACAAATTGGTCTTCAGACATAAAGTTATTTAAATAGAAAAGACAAAGGTTATAGTCCTTTAAGAGAGTGAATGAACTAGTCCTCCATCTAATTCATAATTCAGTTGTTAAGCCACCAAGGGCTCAAATCCCTTTAGCTTCCTGTCACAGAGATCCCAGTAATGTTTTCTTAAGGATTGCAAATTGAGAAAAATTGAAGAGTAATCCTCAAGAATAGTTAAGTATAAAATGAGCCCCTGCTGAACCACAAAAAAGTAATAGGGCCTTTAGTATTGTTTTATTATTATTGTGTTCTTGATTGTCACTGTGATGAAAGTGTTCAACTAAGAATAAAGCGGGATAAATGATACATTGAACAGCATCAGTGTTTTGCCAATACAAACATGAAACGATGATGGCTGCTATTTTCTTCAACTAGACACTTCTTCCTTTTTTACAAATGACTTGGTATTTTTTATAAGCGAGTTATAAGATTTTAAAAGAGTAAAGATTTCGTTGCAAGTAATATATTTACTCAAGCTCACCATAAAATGTAGCACATATCAACTATGACCTGACTATCCCTTTCCTGTTCCTTAATATAGAACTTGGGCATATCATGTAACTTCCTTGTCACTTTCAATTTCTAAATATGTATTTTTTTTTATTGTACTTTAAGTTTTAGGGTACATGTGCACAATGTGCAGGTTTGTTACATATGTATCCATGTGCCATCTTGGTGTGCTGCACCCATTAACTCATCATTTAGCATTAGGTGTATCACCTAATGCTATCCCTCCCCCCTCCCCCCCCCCACCCCACAACAGTCCCCGGAGTGTGATGTTCCCCTTCCTGTGTCCATGTGCTCTCATTGTTCAATTCCCACCTATGAGTGAGAACATGTGGTGTTTGGTATTTTGTCCTTGCGACAGTTTACTGAGAATGATGATTTCCAGTTTCATCCATGTCCCTACAAAGGACTCATCATTTTTTATGGCTGCATAGTATTCCATGATGTATATGTGCCACATTTTCTTAATCCAGTCTATGGTTGTTGGACATTTGGGTTGGTTCCAAGTCTTTGCTATTGTGAATAGTGCCGCAATAAACATATGTGTGCATGTGTCTTTATAGCAGCATGATTTATAGTCCTTTGGGTATATACCCAGTAATGGGATGGCTGGGTCAAATGGTATTTCTAGTTCTAGATCCCTGAGGAATCGCCACACTGACTTCCACAATGGTTGAACTAGTTTACAGTCCCACCAACAGTGTAAAAGTGTTCCTATTTCTCCACATCCTCTCCAGCACCTGTTGTTTCCTGACTTTTGAATGATGGCCATTCTAACTGGTGTGAGATGGTATCTCATTGTGGTTTTGATTTGCATTTCTCTGATGGCCAGTGATGATGAGCATTTTTGCATGTGTTTTTTGGCTGCATAAATGTCTTCTTTTGAGAAGTGTCTGTTCATGTCCTTTGCCCACTTTTTGATGGGGTTGTTTGTTTTTTTCTTGTAAATTTGTTTGAGTTCATTGTAGATTCTGGATATTAGCCCTTTGTCAGATGAGTAGGTTGCGAAAATTTTCTCCCATTTTGTAGATTGCCTGTTCACTCTGATGGTAGTTTCTGTTGCTGTGCAGAAGCTCTTTAGTTTAATTAGATCCCATTTGTCAATTTTGGCTTTTGTTGCCATTGCTTTTGGTGTTTTAGACATGAAGTCCTTGCCCATGCCTGTGTCCTGAATGGTAATGCCTAGGTTTCCTTCTAGGGTTTTTATGGTTTTAGGTCTAACATGTAAGTCATTAATCCATCTTGAATTAATTTTTGTATACAGTGTAAGGAAGGGATCCAGTTTCAGCTTTCTACATATGGCTAGCCAGTTTTCCCAGCACCATTTATTAAATAGGGAATCCTTTCCCCATTTCTTGTTTTTGTCAGGTTTCTCAAAGATCAGATAGTTGTAGATGTGTGGTATTATTTCTGAGGGCTCTGTTCTGTTCCATTGGTCTATATCTCTGTTTTGGTACCAGTACCATGCTGTTTTGGTTACTATAGCCTTGTAGTATAGTTTGAAGTCAGGTAGCGTGATGCCTCCAGCTTTGTACTTTTGGCTTAGGATTGACTTGGCAATGCGGGCTCTTTTTTGGTTCCATATGAACTTTAAAGTAGTTTTTTCCAATTCTGTGAAGAAAGTCATTGGTAGCTTGATGGGGATGGCATTGAATCTATCAATTACCTTGGGCAGTATGGCCATTTTCACGACATTGATTCTTCTAACCCATGAGCATGGAATGTTCTTCCATTTGTTTGTATCCTCTTTTATTTCACTGAGCAGTGGTTTGTAGTTCTCCTTGAAGAGGTCATTCACGTCCATTGTAAGTTGGATTCCTAGGTATTTTATTCTCTTTGAAGTAATTGTGAATGGGAGTTCACTCATGATTTGGCTCTCTGTTGGTCTGTTATTGGTGTATAAGAATGCTTGTGATTTTTGAACATTGATTTTGTATCCTGAGACTTTGCTGAAGTTGCTTATCAGCTTAAGGAGATTTTGGGCTGAGACAATTGGGTTTTCTAGATATACAATCAAGTCATCTGCAAACAGGGACAATTTGACGTCCTTTTTTCCTAACTGAATACCGTTTATTTCCTTCTCCTGACTAATTGCCCTGGCCAGAACTTCCAACACTATGTTCAATAGGAGTGGTGAGAGAGGGCATCCCTGTCTTGTGCCAGTTTTCAAAGGGAATGCTTCCGGTTTTTGCCCATTCAGTATGATATTGGCTGTGGGTTTGTCATAGATAGCTCTTATTATTTTGAGATATGTCCCATCAATACCTAATTTATTGAGAGTTTTAACATGAAGGATTGTGAATATTGTCAAAGGCCTTTTCTGCCTCTATTGAGATAATCATGTGGTTTTTGTCTTTGGTTCTGTTTATATGCTGGATTACATTTATTGATTTGCGTATGTTGAACCAGCCTTGCATCCCAGGGATGAAGCCCACTTGATCATGGTGGATAAGCTTTTTGATGTGCTGCTGGATTCGGTTTGCCAGTATTTTATTGAGGATTTTTGCATCAATGTTCATCAAGGATATTGGTCTGAAATTCTCTTTTTTGGTTGTGTCTCTGCCAGGCTTTGGTACCAGGATGATGCTGGCCTCATAAAATGTGTTAGGGAGGATTCCCTCTTTTTGTATTGATTGAAATAGTTTCAGAAGGAATGGTACCAGTTCCTCCTTGTACCTCTGGTAGAATTTGGCTGTGAATCCATCAGGTCCTGGCCTCTTTTTGGTTGGTAAGCTATTGATTATTGCCACAATTTCAGAGCCTGTTATTGGTCTATTCAGAGATTCAACTTCTTCCTGGTTTAGTCTTGGGAGGGTGTATTTGTCAAGGAATTTATCCATTTCTTCTAGATTTTCTAGTTTATTCGCATAGAGGTGTTTGTAGTATTCTCTGATGGTAGATTGTATTTCCGTGGGATCGGTGGTGATATCCCCTTTTTTATTTTTTGTTACATCTATTTGATTCTTCTCTCTTTTCTTCTTTACTAGTCTTGCTAGCAGTCTATCAATTTTGTTGATCTTTTCAAAAAAGTAGCTCCTGGTTTCATTAATTTTTTGAAGGGTTTTATGTGTCTCTATTTCCTTCAGTTCTGCTCTGATTTTAGTTATTTCTTGCCTTCTGCTAGCTTTTGAATGTGTTTGCTCTTGCTTTTCTAGTTCTTTTAATTGTGATGTTAGGGTGTCAATTTTGGATCTTTCCTGCTTTCTCTTGTGGGCATTTAGTGCTGTAAATTTCCCTCTACACACTGCTTTTAATGTGTCCCAGAGATTCTGGTATGTTGTTTCTTTGTTCTCCTTGGTTTCAAAGAACATCTTTATTTCTGACTTCATTTCATTATGTACCCAGTAGTCATTCAGGAGCAGGTTGTTTAGTTTCCATGTAGTTGAGCAGTTTTGAGTGAGTTTCTTAATCCTGAGTTCTAGTTTGATTGCACTGTGGTCTGAGAGACAGTTTGTTATAATTTCTGTTCTTTTCCATTTGCTGAGGAGAGCTTTACTTCCAACTATGTTGGCAATTTTGGAATAGGTGTGGTGTGGTGCTGAAAAAAATTTATATTCTGTTGATTTGGGGTGGAGAGTTCTGTAGATGTCTGTTAGGTCCACTTTGTGCAGAGCTGAGTTCAATTCCTGGATATCCTTGTTAACTTTCTGTCTCGTTGATCTGTCTAATGTTGACAGTGGGGTGTTAAAATCTCTCATTATTATTGTGTGGGATTTTAAGTCCCTTTGTAGGTCCCTCAGGACTTGCTTTATGAATCTGGGTGCTCCTGTGTTGGGTGCATATATATTTAGAATAGTTATCTCCTCTTGTTGAATTGATCCCTTTACCATTATGTAATGACCTTCTTTGTCTCTTTTGATCTTTGTTGATTTAAAGTCTATTTTATCAGAGACTAGGATTGCAACCCCTGCCTTTTTTTGTTTTCCATTTGCTTGATAGATCTTCCTCCATCCCTTTATTTTGAATCTATGTGTGTCTCTGCACGTGAGATGTGTTTCCTGAATACGGCACACTGATGGGTCTTGACTCCTTATCCAGTTTGCCAGTCTGTGTCTTTTCGTTGGAGCATTTAGCCCATTTACATTTAAAGTTAATATTGTTATGTGTGAATTTGATCCTGTCATTATGATGTTAGCTGATTATTTTGCTTGTTAGTTGATGCAGTTTCTTCCTAGCCTCGATGGTCTTTACAATTTGGCATGTTTTTGCACTGGCTGGTACCGGTTGTTCCTTTCCATGTTTAGTGCTTCCTTCAGGAGCTCTTTTAGGGCAGGCCTGGTGGTGACAAAATCACTCAGCATTTGCTTGTCTGTAAAGTATTTTATTTCTCCTTCACTTATGAAGCTTAGTTTGGCTGGATATGAAATTCTGGGTTGAAAATTCTTTTCTTTAAGAATGTTGAATATCGGCCCCCACTCTCTTCTGGCTTGTAGAGTTTCTGCTGAGAGATCAGCTGTTAGTCTCATGGGCTTCCCTTTGTGGGTAACCCAACCTTTCTCTCTGGCCACCCTTAACATTTTTTCCTTCATTTCCACTTTTGTGAATCTGACAATTATGTGTCTTAGAGTTGCTCTTCTCGAGGAGTAGCTTTGTGGCATTCTCTGTATTTCCTGAATCTGAATGTTGGCCTGCCTTGCTAGATTGGGGAAGTTCTCCTGGATAATATCTTGCAGAGTGTTTTCCAACTTGGTTCCATTCTCCCCGTCATTTTCAGGTTCACCAATCAGACGTAGATTTGGTCTTTTCACATAGTCCCAAATTTCTTGGAGGCTTTGTTCATTTCTTTCTATTCTTTTTTCTCTAAACTTCCCTTCTCGCTTCATTTCATCCATTTCATCTTCCATCCCTGATACCCTTTCTTCCAGTTGATCGTATCGGCTACTGAGGCTTCTGCAGTCTTTGCGTAGTTCTTGAAACTTGGCTTTCAGCTCTATCAGCTCCTTTAAGCCCTTCTCTTCATTGGTTATTCTAGTTATCCATTCGTCTAATTTTTTTTCAAAGCTTTTCACTTCTTTGCCATTGGTTTGAATTTCCTCCCATAGCTCGGAGTAGTTTGATCGTCTGAAGCTTTCTTCTCTCAACTCGTCAAAGTCATTCTCCATCCAGCTTTGTTCTGTTGCTGGTGAGGAACTGCATTCCTTTGGAGGAGGAGAGGCGCTCTGCTTTTGAGAGTTTCCAGTTTTCCTGCTCTGTTTTTTCCCCATCTTTGTGGTTTTATCTACTTTTGGTCTTTGATGATGGTGATGTACAGATGGGTTTCTGGTGTGGATGTCCTTTCTGTTTGTTAGTTTTCCTTCTACCAGACAGGACCCTCAGCTTCAGGTCTGTTGGAGTTTGCTAGGGGCCCACTCCAGACCCTGTTTGCCTGGGTGTCAGCAGCAGTGGCTGCAGAGAAGCAGATTTTTCGTGAATGGCGAGTGCTGCTGCCTGATCATTCCTCTGAAAGTTTTGTCTCAGTGGAGTACTCGGCCGTGTGAGGTGTCAGTCTGCCCCTACTGGGGGGTGCCTCACAGTTAGGCTGCTCGGGGATCAGGGACCCACTTGAGGAGGCACTCTGCCCATTCTCAGATCTCCAGCTGCGTGCTGGGAGAACCACTACTCTCTTCAAAGCTGTCAGACAGGGACATTTAAGTCTGCAGAGGTTACTGCTGTCTTTTTGTTTGTCTGTGCCCTGCCCTTAGAGGTGGAGCCTACAGATGTAGGCAGGCCTCCTTGAGCTGTGGTGGGCTCCACCCAGTTTGAGCTTCCTGGCTGCTTTGTTTACCTCATCAAGCCTGGGCAATGGTGGGCACCCCTCCCCCAGCCTTGCTGCCGCCTTGCAGTTTAATCTCTGACTACTGTGCTAGCAATCAGCGAGACTCCATGGGCGTAGGACCCTCTGAGCCAGATGCTGGATAGGATCTCCTGTTGTGCCGTTTTTTAAGCCCATCGGAAAAGTGCAGTATTAGGGTGGTAGTGACCGGATTTTCCAGGTGCCGTCTGTCACCCCTTTCTTTGACTAGGAAAGGGAACTCCCTGACCCCTTGCACTTCCCGAGTGAGGAGTGAGGCAATGCCTTGCCCTGCTTCGGCTCTCACAGGGTGCACTTCACCCAATGTCCTGCGCCCACTGTCTGGCACTCCCTAGTGAGATGAACCCGGTACCTCAGATGGAAATGCAGAAATCACCTGTCTTCCGCGTGGCTCATGCTGGGAGTTGTAGACCGGAGCTGTTCCTATTCGGCCATCTTGGCTCCACCCCTTCCCAGTTTCTAAGTATTTTATCCAGTTTAAATCTCATTCAGAGCTCTGCACCTCCTCTCCCCTCCATGCTAGGCTGTAGCTCCCCAGAGTGTTATGGTAGGAAGGAGCAAGAGGGTTTCTTCGTACACGAGACCACAGTTACAAGATTGTAGTCTCCTTCCTTTGGTTCACTGCTGCTTCTCTGGCTAACAAGGACTAGCTGTCTACACCGTCTGCATAGCAGGTATCCACATGTTGACCCTTTCATAGTGCACACGTGTAAGTTCTCAGGTGGGGGCAAGGGCTGTGGGGAGATATGGGGCCTTTTTATTGCACAACTTTATACCTTGCCAGACATGACTTCAATTCTGTCTCTTCTACACAATCTTTGACTGTAAATTGTATCCACTGGCATTCACTCCATGGCTTCTTGCACCTGTGTTTATATGTATATATGTGTGCTTGTGCAGGCATGTGTGTGTGTTTCCACTCAGTGGCAGCATTTTTTAGGGTGCTATCAGCAAAATGGCTACAGCCCAGCTACCTTCCGTGCTGTCTCTTTAACCCTGGGAAACTCACACTCCTGAGCCCACTAGAAGGTGGAAACGAAGATTGTTTGCTTTTGGGCATCTCTCCCTCTCCCACTGCTTGCCATCATTCCCCAGTTCCCTTTTCTCCTCTGTAGGTGCAGGGGTAGATCACTATCCCCTTCCTTGGTCACAGTCTTGCTACTGATTGGAAAAATGGTCTCCTTCTACCTTACAGTGACTCCCTTGCAGTCTCCCTTCTTACAAGTCTGGTGATATTGGCTGAGGATAGGATAGAAGAAAAGAATTGTAACATCTCCTTTCTGTTTTCACCTTTCTGCAGCCTCCATTCTCAGTGGCTGGTGAGGTGGGTAGGGGTAGAAGGCTTGGAGTAGTAAAGCCATTTCTGTGATCTTCTTGTAATCCCTGGAGAAGCCGTCTGGCTCCAGTCTTTGGTTCTCTTTAATATGTGGATCACACATTTAGTGCCTCTTAGTTCTCAGATTTTGGCCCTATTGCCAGTTTCAGGACTTTAGGAAAACATCCCATTCGACATTGAGTTTGGGTTGAAACAGGTTGTTTAAGAACTTATTTGCTATTAAAACTGTTACACACACACACACACACACACACACACATTTATGTAATTCAGAAGCATTATATGAATAACTATACATTTGTTTTTGAATTTTATGTATGGTTATTAATATAAATTACCTCAAGAGAGTTGAATTACCAGAATTTCTCTAAGTGCTTTCCTGGGCTGCTTTTATTATTGTTACTAAAACCTTCTACCTTTATGATACCTTGGGGAAAGCTTTATTGGAATCACATTTAATATTATTTTGGGGGTCAGATCATTAATAATTTGGTTGACCATTACAACATTGATGCCTTAAAGGAAATGATTGCCACTAAAGATTTTATGTTTGGATACTCCATAGTATGCAAATATTCCTGGGAGACAGAATCAAGTCCTCATTTCTTCATCACTCATTGGAAATTAGACAGTGTGCAGAAAGCACCATAAGCCTTCAGAGGTAGAAGATAAGTGGGAAGCCAAGGGTGCCAGAAATAGCTGAAGGTGCTGAAATGGGAGTTGGGGCCTGCAAAAACCAACTTTCTCCTCCATTCTAGTTTTGGCTGCTTGGACAGTGGACAATCAAATTGACAATGATGCTAAATGGAGGGTTAGGGGAGTCAGTATCATACAAAGGGACCACTTCAGTACTTGGTGTGTTTCTGTGTCTGTGTGTGTGCTTTTAGTTTTTCCCCAAATGAATTTATAAACAGTACACATATTACCAGCTTTATTACCCTTTATTTTCAACTGATGTAATCATTCTAGTTATTAGTTACAGGAAATAGATTTTAAGACATACATTTTTGTCTTTCTGGTTTTTGTAAAGACGGGAATATTAGCTGATGCTGCAAATTCAAACCTGCATGCATAATGTTTAAAATTGAAAAGCAATCATATCAAACTGGTTCCGAAATTAATAGTTATTGATATACAAACTTACAATTCTTGAAGAATTATGGAATTGGGGGTAATACCCAAGCTTTCAGATAACACAGGGCTGGACTTGAATCCTAGCTCTGCAATTACATGTTGTGTGAACTTGGGCAATTAACATAAATTCTCAATGTTTAGGTTTCCTCATCTGTAAAATAGGCATAACACTATTTTTTAGTGTTGTTCATTAGAAATGACATCTGAAAATCACAAGATTATAGAAGGAGTTCAATTAAAGATTGCTCATAAGTAGTAATGTGGGGAAATCACTACTTCTGAGGTTTTGTTTATGCTATTTTCCCATAACTTGGCATGTACACTGTTTTAATTTATTCAGTAAACACTGAAGAGAATCTATCATGTTAAAGGTTCAGAGGCTTCTAAAACCTTTTAAGAGAATGTTATGCCTTCATGAGAATGATCAGCCTACCACACATAAATCTTAAAATAATTTTGGTGGGTCACTTTTCTAAAAAGTATGGTGCATTTTCTTGTTTTCTGAAATATTAACATTGCATGGTCATTACTATAATCATTGGTATGTACTGAGTTGCACTGCCATGATTTCACAGGCGTTATTTATGTGTGAATGGATCTTTGTTTCTTGTTATACTTCTTGAGTCCTATTATCTGGTTTTTATATTTGCTCTTTTAATGTTCTTAATAAACTGCATCGTTTCAATTTTGGTATTTTTGTCTTAGCTCTCAAAGTATAAGAGGGAGGAGACCCAGATTCTGAATAGGTTGTGTGGAATAGTTCAGTTAACTTCAAGTTTGCAGTGAGCCAGCAGTGTTTGGTGACTGCTAATGTTGCCAACGTGGTCCTAGACTGCCTCTATAGACGTGTAGTTTCCAAACCCAGGAATCATTTTTCTGATGGTCAGTCTACATTAAGAATTGTGCTAGTAAAGTTCTGTCACACCGGAATGTGATATAAGGGGAATGACTAAGATGGCAAGAATGAATAAGTTAGATGAAAGAAAAAATGGCTACAGAATTGAGAATATTTAGCTTGATGTGAAAAAAGCACTAATAACATAATGTCTATACAAAGCAGAGGCAGGTTAAAGTGTGGAATTAGGATGAGAGTCAGAGCACAAATAACATGACTTCTCACTCAGTACTGTGATGTTCTCTGTAATTTTTTAGGGGAAAAATAATAAAACTCCTGTTTAGGGGGAAAGAGGTATCTATGCTGTCAGGGCCCTGTTTCTACTGCTTCAGACTTTCCATAAGATCATTTTGTTTGCTGGGTTTGACTTAGCAGAATAGAAGAATGCTTGGGCTGAGAGAAGAAGGATCTCAAATATTCACAGGTATCATTGCTTCACTGTATATCTAGAAAATTAAGGAGAGCAGATACGGCACTGAAAAAAATTCCTTCTCTTTTTCTGGTTAATTTTCCTCTTCCTTTCCAGTGGTGTGTTGGTAAATGTTTAGGAACTGACTCTCTGAAAAAAAGTAAGTTTATTATAAATATGATTGACATAAAGGATGTGTAGCACACAACTTACAACTAATAATATACGATACTCTTTATTGTAAATTCCATTATAGCTCATTGATTCTCACAAAATGCTTTCAACTAATTTTTGCCATACTCTTCTATCCATAGCCAATTCAAGATTGTAATTTATCTATGATTTGACAAAATGAGACTGTGAATAAATGTTTGCTTACTATCTGATTCAGCAAAAACGTTGCTAATGTCATTCAAAAGTGGGCATACAACCAAGATAAATTTTGGTTCTTATTTTTATTTATGTTATTGAGTAAAGAGAAAGTGAACACAGAGATGTGTCAGAATTTCATGAGTGGCTTTCCTGAATTTGATAATAGTTTTCAAATACTGAAAAGGTATTACCTCTTTTTTTTGTCTTATTCACAATGTAATAACCAATAAATGCTACCAACCTAGCATGCACTTAAAGTACTGTGCATTATTAGCTTATTCTCCATCACATTTTAAAGTCTTTTCAATCAAGAAGGCAGTAAATCAAGCCTTAATTTGTAGCATTTGCCAATTGTGGCCAAGTTTAGGCTACCAACATGATGTCATTGTATAGGGAAGTGGGGAAGAGATGTGCAGTAGCACACCATTGAAGCGGTGTCATTGTCTGGGGTAAATACCTGAGATTTGTTGTCTCATGGCCATGGAAAAGTAGGACGTGGACACACAAAGAGTAAGGTTCGAAGCTGAAGTTAAATAGGTGAAAGAAAGAGATGAGCTCAGACAGGTGCGGTGGCTCATGCCTGTAATCCCAGCACTTTGGGAGGGTGAGGTGGGCAGATCAAGATGTCAGGAGATCAAGACCATCCTGGCTAACACAGTGAAACCCTGTCTCTACTTAAAATACAAAAAATTAGCTGGGCATGGTGGTGGGTGCCTGTAGTCCCAGCTACTCGGGAGGCTGAAGCAGGAGAATGGTGTGAACCTGGGAGGTGGAGCTTGCAGTGAGCTGAGATCACATCACTGCACTCCAGCCAGGGTGACAGAGTGAGACTCTGTCTCACACAAAAAAAGAGCTCTACAGCAGAGAAGGGTCATGGAGAAATGGGTTGCTGGTTCTGTGGGGAAATGCTGTGGGTTTTATAGATAAGCTTGAGGAAGTGGTGTCTAATTTACACAGAGCATGAAAGATTGGTTGGACTAGGTGTATAATTTTCATAGGGCATGAAAAACAGGTTAGGGCTAGGTGTGCCATTTGCACAGGACATTAAAATCTGGCTGCCCCAACCCTAATCTTTTATTATACAGATGGCTTTTCTGCCTGGCTGGTGACATGTTGCCTGCTTTCTTTACTGTACATGTGGTAACAAAGAAAAGGGAAGATGGAGCCTCCATGTTGAACATACCTGACCCCAGGTGGCCCTTTTCTATTGGCATAGCTGCCAGCATTCACCTGTGCAACCTTCCAGCTTGTTTATCTATGTTTGAAACTTGGTTTTTCAGGCTGCTCTTTGTAGAAAAGAAATTATTTGGGGGCTGTTTTTTTTTTTTTGTTAAAAGGGAAATTCCACTGAGGACTCTGTTGCCCTTACTATCTGCCTAAATAATTCCTTTCTATCTCCTGTATCATATGTGCCCCCTCAGAAGTGATAACCCTAACTGCTGTTAGGGGGTGTTTGACAATGACTCTTTGTGGTTACTTCCTGCTGAAGAGGGGCATTGTGTAGGGAACAGCAGTTAGAGTTCCTTCTGATGTTGATCTAAGCGTCCTCGGAAGAATGGCATGTCCATGTGTGTTTCCATCTGCAGCACCACTTGGAATTTAATCGCTTCTAGGTGAGAAGAGATGAATCTTACAAGAAGGTTTTGAATATAGGGTTCAAATATGAGTATTAAGATTACCGTTATTGGTCAGGGTACTATAGGCCACAACCATGACAGTAGAATTTGTTTGATACCTGTTAGATACTGGTTTGCCTCCACAAGATGTTGCTGTACTTTACCAGAAGCGTTAATATAGAAATAACATTCTTTATAGGATAAATGGCATTGGGTTGGGTGGCTAGAGTACTTTTAGTGTTAAGTTTGGCTAAATATTTCCTGTAATTATTAATCATTTCATGACTTACACAGACCATCTACAACATGCTTAAACTTTCTGACTTGTCCTAAACATTCCACTTTTTAAACAACCAGTCATTTTCTTTAGGACAAGAATTTACCATACAAGATCCTTTCTTATATAAAATTTCTTTCTTTATAACTTCTTTGCATAGCTAGAGTGTGACATATTACCAAACTCAATAAAAAATCATAGCAGACTCAGTGATAGCAAAACTTTCATGTTTACTTCTTGTCTGTAACTATTATCTCTGCTATAAGGATAATAATTAAGCAAAATACTATAGCTATTGAGATTCTTTGTCTGATATCCATTCTAGGGGTGCTACAGTATATAGCAAATAGTAGAGTGAGTTTAACAATTCCCTCAAGTGTGGCATAGTAAATAATTTCCATTTAAAATTTTACTTGCCAAGATACAGAATTTCCCTTTGGGAGTTTATGAAGTTACAAATGTAATCCCATGGATAATCAAAATCTCCCTGAAAGTATGCGTAAAAAAGAAGTTCTAATATCTGATGTTGAATCTCAAGAGGAAAAGTAAATATGATTGACTGTATCTGGTAATGTGGGGGTGGCACTCAGTAGGATGAGTATCCCTCACTCATTTACTTATCTTTTATGATTTTCAGCTTAAGCTCTATTTTTTTTTTTTTTTGCGTTGATAGCCAGGACATTTTTTTAGGCTATCCGGGGTAGCTCCCTCAGCTTTCCAGGCTTTGACTTGAGTGTGATGTATCCAGGAGTTGATTCCTGAAACTTTTGTCACTGAGAGAGTTGAAAGGAGAACAGTGTAGGGCCTTTCCTAGCTTGAGCTTATGGAAGGAGAGAGAAGGGAGAACTTTTACAAATGCCAAATCTTCTGGGTTAAATAATGATGGTCCTATTCCTTGGGGTTGGGCTTCTGGTAGTTGTATTAATTCCTGTTGAAAGTGAGCCAGAGAGGTTACATGCTTAACCAATTCAGAGGTTTCCTGGTTTAATAGGAAATTATTTGTAATGAAAGGCCATCCATACAGAATCTTGAAAGGGCTCAGACCTAATTTTGTAGGGGTATTTCTTACCTGCAGTAAAGCTATGGGAGGAAAGAGTGACCCAAGGAAGTTCAATTTCTTGGGACAGTTTTCTGAGGTATCTTTTGATAATATCATTTGTTTTCTCTAGCTTTTCTGAGGATGGAGGTCTCCAAGAACAATGGAGATGATACTGTATGCCTAGTGCCTTTGAGACTCCCTGTGTGATGGCTGCCTTAAATGAGGGGCCATTGTCACTTTGGAGGAACTTAAGTAGACCAAAGTGGGGAGCTATTTCATTAATACTTTTATTACCACAGAAGCTTTTTCTGTATGGCATGGAAATGCTTCTACTTCTACCCAGTTAGTGAAAGTATCTACCCATACCAGGATGTATTGGATGCCCTTAATCTTTGGCATATGGCTGAGTTTTATCTGCCAGTCCTCCCCTGCATAGCTTCCCATCCTTTGGGTTTGAAGAGGAAGGAGCCACCTGTTGAGGGGATTATTTTTAAGACAGACTTCACAGGCAATAACAACCTCTTTGACTGCTTGTAAGTTCTCTGTTGAAAACAACCTCTGGGCACACTGATAAGTTTTATCCTTTTGCAAGTAAAATTGGAGCTTGCCATCCTTTCACTGTAGCCATCTGGAGGGCTGGAAAGTGTACCCTTGAGAGATGGCCCATTCAATCTCTGTAGAGGAGTAATGGGGCTTAATTTCTCTTATGGAACCTTCCCAGAATAGAGGGGCTTTGAGTGTGTTGAGCCCCTGAGACTTCCTTGCCACTGACTTGACTGCCTGTTTCCTTCATCTGTGTCGTCTGTTCCTTTCTGATGTGTCTTACAATGTATCACTGCTGCCTCTCATGGAAGGAAAACTGAGGATAAAAACCTGTTAATTTCCTGGTGATATTTTATAGGGGATCCATTAGTGGTAAAAAACGTCTTTCCTTCCAAATGGCAGCATGAGTGTGAAGAACTAAGAAAGCATACTTTGAGTCAGCGTAAATGTTAGCCAACTTTCTCTTGCTTAATTCAAGATTTTGAAACCTTATAGCTTGTAAGAGCTAGCAGTTCAGCTAGTTGAGTGCTTGTGCCTGGAGTGAGGGGCACACTTTCAGTAACATCATTCAGAGTGACTACTGCATATCCTGCTTTATGGGATCCTTGTTCCACAAAGAAACATCCATCCATGGCTGGGTGTGGTGGCTCATGCCTGTAATCCCAGCACTTAGAGAGGCTGAGGTGGGTGGATCACGAGGTAAGGAGATCAAGACCATCCTGGCTAACATGGTGAAACCCCGTCTCTACTAAAAATACAAAAAATTAGCTCGATGTGGTGGTGGGTGGCTGTAGTCCCAGCTACTTGGGAGGCTGAGGCAGGAGAATGGCGTGAACCTGGGAGGCAGAGCTTGCAGTGAGCTGATATCACGCCACTGCACTCCAGCTTGGCCAACAGAGTGAGACTCCATCTCAAAAAAAAAAAAAAAAAAAAGAAAGAAACATCCATCCATGAAGAGGGTCCAGTCTGGATTTTCTAGGGGGAGTTTCTCTGACATCCTCCCAGGCTGCATAAGTCTGTACCACAACTTGTTTTCAGTCATACTCAGGTTCCCCAGTTTCCTTGACGAGGAAAGTGGCTGGGTTTAGGCAACAACAAGTTTTTGATATAATTGTAAACCCTTCGATATAATTTTAAACCCTTCTAACAGCAGAGCTTGTCTATTAGACAAAGGCCCCCCTTGAAGACAGCAATCCTGGTACATTATATGGGGGTATAAACCATTAAGCTATTTCCTAGGGTTAATTTGGTTGGCCTCTGGTACCAGTAGGGCCACTGTGGCAACTGCTTGGAAGCATGCTGGCCATCCTTTAGCCACCAAATGAAGCTCCTTACTCAGGTAGCCAGTGACTGTTGAGTTGGTTCTCAAGCTTGAGTTAAGACTCCCAGGGCCATTCCCTTCCTTTCTGATACATAAAGATCAGGCTTGTTTTAGCTGGTTAAAGGCCTTTTGAACTTCAGGTTCCCACGTTAGGAAATGAGTTTTAGCTGCTTGAGTTTCTTTTATGAGGTGATGTAAGGGACAAGCTATCTCACTGTACCCAGGTATCCATCTTGATGGTGTTAGGGAAGGGGAAGGAGGAAATGGGCTTAATCTTTCCCCTAATGCTCTGGTCCCTTCAGTCAGCAACAAACCTAGGTACTTCACTGAGGTTTGGCAAAGCTAGGCCTTAGATTTTGAAACCTTATATCCTCTGTCAGTTAAGAAATTAAGAAGAGCTTCAGTGCCTTCCTGAGAAGCTTCCTCAGTTGGGGCACAGAGAAGTATGTCATCTACATAATGCAAGACCCTGATCTAAGGATGAGAAAACTCAGAGAGATCCTCTGACAGTGCCTGTCCAAACAAGTGAGGACTGTCTCAAAATCCCTGAGACAGAACTCTCAGTGTTAACTGGGCAGTTTGGCTGCAGGAATCTTTGAAGGCAAACAGATATTGAGAGTCAGGATATAATGTTATGCAGAAAAATGCATCCTCTAGATCTAGGACTGTGAACCATTTAGTTCCCTCAGACATTAGAGTTAGCAAGGTATAGGGATTAGGGCCCACCAGATGAATTGGGACTGTGGCCTGATTACTGAGGTGGAGGTCCTGAACTAGTCTATCTTCCCCATTGGGTTTCTGCACTCCTAATATTGGGGTTTTTCAGGGACTGTTACAAGGTTTGAGGAGGCCCTGCATTTTTGGGTTATTAATAATGTCTTGTAGCCCTTTCCTAGCCTTTGCCTTTAGGGGATGTTGTTTCTGATTAGGAAAAGAAGTGGGATCCTTAAGATGGATCCAGACTGGCCTAGTGCTTAGAGATTGACCTATTCTTCCTTGAGTTTCCCACACTTCTGGATTAATATTAGCTTCCACCAGGGGGAGACAGAGTTTGTCCTGGGGCTATAAGTATGTTGGCCCCTATGTGAGCTAAAATGTCTCTAGCAAATACAGGAGTGAGACTTTCAGGCATGATTAAGAAGGCATATGTAAATAATAGGCCCCCCCAACTACAACCAAGGGGTTGAGAAAAATATTGGGTTGAAACTTTCCTGAGATGCCCATCACTCTTGTGCTACAGGAAGAGGGGAGCCTGGATTAGAGAGATGAGAGAGGCTATCTCCAATGTGCAGATAGAGGTTCACCCTCCTTCCTCCAATTTCCAGAATCACCCTGGGATCCCTGCAGTAATGGCAGATTGAGCTGCTCAAGCCAGGGATCTGAGACCCAGGACCCAACAGTCCTACTGGACCATCTATGAGACTGTTTCTGAACCCAGTGACCTACATCTCCAGGGGCAGTCCGATCTCCAGTGGTCCCTGCCACAGGCTGGACAGGGTCAAGATGGCTTCCTCTTGCTGCCTGGACAGTCCTTCTTAAGGTGACCTGACTTGCCACACTGGTAGCAACTAATGGATGCACCTCGGCCATCCTGGAGTTTGCAAGCCTGCAAAGCCCTACTAGAGCCTCTGTCTTTCTCTCATGTTTCCTCTCTTTTTCCTGGGCCTCCTCCTGGTATGCATAATAAAAGACAAAGGTGGCCACCCTCAGGAGATTTTCCAAGGTCCTATCTGGTCCTATGGCCTACTTCTGCAGTCTCCTTCTAATATCAGGAGCTGTATGTAATAAACTTGTTCTTTAGGATGAGCTGTCCCTTGACTGAATCAGGGGATAAGGAGGTGTGTTTTATTAGTGTCTCTTTTGGCCTTTCCATTAAGTCCATGGGATTCTCATTTGGCTTTTGGTTTATCATAGACAGTTTCAAATAGTTAAGAGGTTTGGACCCAGCACTTTGTAGGCCCTGCAATATGCACATTAAAACATTTTTCCTTTTCTGTTCATCTTTGGAGTATTGGGGTTTCCAATCAGGGTCGAGGTACTGCCTCTCCTTCCTATTGGGAATGATGGTTCCCCTATTTCTTCACTTTCCCTATTTTCTCTTTTTTTTTTTTTGGCATGCTATAGGAGATATACTGCTCATCTCTGAATTTCTCTGCTACTTGAAGAGCTGCCTGTTTTCAGCTTTGAGTAGGCTTTGGCTTAGGAGCATCATAACACCACATCATGAGAGGTCAAACATCTGAGTTAAATTTTGGAAATCTTCTATATCCTATCAGGTTCATCAGAAAATCAGCTTAAGTTTCCCTTTATTTGCCTAAGGTCCTACAATGAGAAGGGAACTTGAACCCTGGTGGCATCACTTTCTATTGGGCATTTCCTGTTGGGGTAAGAGTGATGCTTGGGGAGCAGAGAGTTTTGGAGATGGTGGAGCTAGAGGAGCTGATGATATGGTTGGAGGAGGCTTCAGATAAAAGGGTCAAGAAGGGCCTGGACATTCAATAGCTGCCTCAGATGGTTTTCCCAGAAGTTGCTTCTCTAGTTTTGGGGAAATCCTTCCTTATGGGCCTGCCTGCTATGATTGCTTAAAGAGCTGAGTTGATTGTGAAACACTAGCAAAGGTCTAGTAAGAAGGCCATGCCCTTGTCCACAAGCAGAGTTTCAGGTTCACAGGAGTCTCAGTGCTTCAGAATATATTTCAGAAGGCTTCAGGCTGAAGATGGTCTATTACCCACCTAGAAAGAGAAGCAAGAAAAAGCCTCCTCTTTAGTCTCCTCCCTTTCCTTTGGAGTGGCTTAGTGCGGAGGGGAAGACAGTGGGGATGTCCCCCTAACTGTTTTTTCTCCTTGGTTCCCTGAGCCCTGGCATCTGTTAAAGGTGCTGCCCATAGATGCAGGCATGACTCTCCATCATGGATCTGGAGGAGCTAAGTAATTGGGATATGTCACGCTCACCCATGCAACAACAGTCGTCCCTTGGTGATTTCCCTTTGACTTCCTAGACTTGTGTGATCTGCATAGCTCCCTGATAGATGGATCTCGGGAAAGACTATGCAATAGTTGCATTTGGGCAAGGCCCTTTAATGGAGGCACTGTACTGGGTTGAGCTGTATAATCTGCTATTATGGCCTGGACTCAAGTATTTATTCTTAGGCAGTGGCTGTGGTTACCTTCCGGACATAAAATTGCCTTATTGTTTAAGCAGTATTTTAATTGGAGGCAGAAGAGGTGCCTTAAAAGAACGTAGGTACTGAATGGCAGTTTTCCTGCTGATGGAACAGTATTGAGACTAAAATTTGGTTTGGGAGGACATTTTCCTCCTCATTGTTGAGTTTTCCTATTCTCAGAAGAAGCATAAAGCCTGATCTCTTGTAGAGGGGCACAAAAAGGGAGGAGAATTGGGAAACTAGATTGTTTTGGCAAAGGAGCTGACAATGTGCCTCACGGAGAGGATTCCTATTCCACTAGGTGGTGCAGTAGGCCTTGAAATACCATGGGCTATCCAGACCAAGGGTAGAGAGAGAGACCCTCACTTTTGGGTGGGGCAAATCCTCTGTTTCTAGAAAAATCACAAAAATGGCAATCCTTTGAGTTATATTTCTGGTTACTACAGCATTTGTTGATCTTGCCTGACAAGATTACTTTCCTGAACTGTAAAAATTCCCATAGCATTGCATATGGAGAGGGGATAGGAGACATGGCATTAGTTGATAGGAAAGGAGGAAATTTATGATAGAAGAAGCTTGGAGATCCTGTTGCTGACACCCATCAGGCTGTTGGAGGCTGGGGTTAGTCCAGAAGCCTTCAGGTAACACCACAGTGTGGCCCTGGCCAGGAACCCTCAGTTGCCTCTGCACCTCTTCCAGCCCCATGTGATGGCTAGGCTCTCCATGAAAGAAAACTGGTTCAAAACAAAGCCAACATTCCCAGTACCCTTAGGCCACTGTGGGGTTTGCTAAGTTTTCCCTGGCAAGCCTGTTCCCTGAGTCTTGTAAGATTGGCAGCCACACCAACCATTTTTAAATGGCTGAAGGGGGCCAAGTGTTTGATTTGATTTTAAAATGGAGGACAGAGACCTCAACATGACAGGAAAGGGTTGGGGTTTGCTCCTATACTCACCCTTCCAGTGAATCTACTTTGGATCCTGGACAGGCCTCTAAAATGAAGTGGGGTCATTGTCTGGGATAAATAACCGAGATTCATTGTTTTATGGCCATGGAAAAGTATGACACAGACACACAAAGAGTGAGATTCAGAGTGGAAACTTAATAGGCAAAAGAAAGAGAAGAGCTCTCTACCACAGAGAGGGGTCCTGGAGAAATGGGTTGCTGGTTCCATGGGGAAATGTAGCAGGCTTTATAGATGAGCTTGAAGAGGTGGTGTCTGATTTACCCAGGGCATGAAAGATTGCTTGGACCAGGTGTGTCATTTGCATGGGGCAGGAAAAACTCATTAGGAATAGGTGTGCCATTTGCATAGAGCACATAAATCTGGCTTGCCCCACCCTAATCTTTTATTATGCAGATAGGTTCTCTGCCTGGCTTGTGCCATGTTGCCTGTTTCTTTACTGTACACATGGTGACAAAGAAACGGGAAAATAGAGCCACCATGTTGAACTTACCTGGCCCCCAGGTAGCCCCTTTCTGTTGGCACAGCTCCTGGCATTAATCCATGCAAGCTTCCAGTTTGCTTATCTGTTTGAAGCTTGAATTTTCAGGCTGCTCTTTTGTTAGAAAAGAAATAATTTGGGGGCTGATTTTTGTTAAAAGGGAAATTTCACTGAGGACTCTGTTGCCCTTTCTCTCTGCCTAAATAGTTTCTATCTCCTGCATCATCATTATATAACTTTTCTGCATACAACTACAATAGATGTAAATAATCTGGGGCACAGATTAGAGTATAATGTGAAAATATACATTTATAATAAAATAATTAGGAAGTGATGACTTTTGAGGATTCATTGCCTTTGCTTTCAATATAATTTAATTAAAATTTATATAATTTTAAAAAATATGCTTTATCACCACTTTGTGTATTTCCTGAAAAATTAACAAAATAACTCTCACAAGCTGGTACAAGCTGCTCCAGCACATCACTGTTCCTTCCCCTAAGAGCACCAGAGCACAGTGATTACAAAAAAAGACAAAACAGAGAATGGTTGATGCACACATGCACTTGTTCATGATAAAATAGAGGGCGTTGCCTAACTTCAAAAAATTCACTTATTCTAGTTTCAGTTTTACCAGAAATGTTTTGATTTGGGGATATTACTTAAGCTAATTTTATTTCAAGTCAATAGTGATATTCTATTTTTTGAACTTTATGTAATAAAGCATCACAGTCAGGCCAATTGATGATCTGACCAGTCCAAATTAATGAAAAGTATGAATTATATTTCAGTTAACTATGGTTTTATTATTTTAAACATTTTCAATTACTTGAATTTATTACTAAAGTGTTTTTGGTGGAGATCCTTTTTATTAGTTACTAATAAAAAGCTGTCATGATTAGCAGCATCTATTTGCATATAGGTAATTGGTGTGCTAAATTTTTTAAAATACGAATTCTCTCAATTGGTTTAGTGGATTGAATTATTGTTCCTAATTACTTGCTTTCCCTGTATACTAGGCCCAGCCATACAGGGCTTGTCTTTGGGGGTCGCGCACTTCATTGGTGTCAGGTTTTGATTGCATGACTTGCTCTGCTCAATGCAGTGTATGAGTGATATAATCCTTGCTCCTGCAGAAACTTTAGGAAGCATCCTGGGGTTTCACCATTGCTTTTTACTTCTTTATCACAAGAACACCATTTGCAGATAAGGACATAAAATATATGCACAGAAAGAGCTGCAGCCAACTCACATCTGATAGGTAACAGTGGCAAATACATTTTTGATTTTCTAAGTTACTGAGTTGTCTGTTGCCATAGCATATTTTAGCAAACAACTAAATAATGTTAATAGATTCAGCAAACTCTCTAAGCTTGATTACACTCCTTTTGGATGCTTTTAGATATTCAGTTTAAAAAGAAAGATGTGAATTAGAAGGCTACCTATGGGGTACTGTCCTCCCTACCTAGGTGACAGGATCATTTGTACATCAAATCCCAGTGACACACAACTTTCCCATGTAACAAACCTGCCATGAACCATGGAAACCTAAAATGAAAGTAGACAAAAAGAGAGAAAGGTAAATTTTACCCTTGTCCAAATTAGATTAGCACAAATTCTTAATGTGTAGACTTTTTATTAAATGAGAATTTACTAGGCTGGAAATAGCATTAATCTCTGTAGGAAGAATTCTTATTGAGCTCATTTTTTTGATCCATAAGTTTTTATCACCTCTACTAATGAGTCGGACACCTATTTAATTACAATGAAAATTATTGGATTTCTGAAATTTCTGGCCAAATCAGTTTAGTTATTTATAGTAATATTTTCTGCTTTAACTCCTTTCAAGTTTCTACATTTATTTTCAATGTGTTGTGTTGGACTTAATTATCAGAAAATAAAACAAGCATCAGTTGGTACCTACTGTATTCCAGGGCTCTATTAGATGCTTTCAGATCTATTTCACTGAATTCTTTTAAGGAAACTGTGACCTAAAGAAGTTGAGAGTAACTTGTTCAAGGTCAGACAGCACTTTGTGCAGTAAGTGATAATGTTAGAATGGAAGACTTAATCCCAGTATGGATGGTTTAGAAATTGTTGATGATCTGCTTCTAAAGGTTGTGGCCTTACTTTCTTTTTTTAAATCAATCAAGCTGTTTTAGTAACCTTTTGCTGTAAAATAAAGAACCTCAAATCTCAGTGTCTAACAAGGAGCATTTCCTTCTTGCATATTGGCCTGACTATTGGTTGTGGCTGGACATAGGTTGTCTGGCCTAAGCTGGATTTATTTAGTTCCAGGATTCAGGAGAAGTTCCAGTCTGCTCCAAGTGTTGTCATTTTGGGAACAGGTCTCAAGGAGCATAGAACATATTTTCAGGCTGGAGGGCAGATACTTAAAGGGAAGTAAAATTTTGCAATACCCCTTACGGCTTGTGATTGGAGCCAGCATGCTGTCGTTTCACTAGTCAAAGCAAATCATAAGGCCAAGCTCAAGGTAGTGGAGTTGGGAAGAATATTACACTCCCAAGGCATGGCAAGGGTGAGGAGTGAACAACAAACTAAACAAAACACACAGTCTGCTACATAAACATAAAAATGATTTTTTTCCTAATTATGAGGCCAAAATTTCATTATTTCTTTTCAAAAAAGTGAATATTGATCTAATAATCTGCAACATTTGTAAGAACTCTTATACAGTCAGCCCTCCATATATGTGGGTTCTGCATCCATGGATTCAACTCACTATAGATCAAAAATATTTGGAAAAAAATGGATGGCTGTGTCTGTACTGAATGTGTACAGATCTTTTTTCCTTGTCGTATCCCCTAAGCAATACAGTATAACAACTATTAACGTATCATTTACATTGTATTTGGTATCGTACATAACGTAGACATGATTTCAAGTATTCCAGAGGATGTGCATAGGTTACAAGCAAATACTTAGCCAAGTGATAAGGGACTTGAGCATGAATTTTGGTATCTATAGGAGTCCTAGAACCAATACCCCATGAATGATGAGAGGGACGACTATACATTCAGTATGAGATAACATTTCAAGCAAAGAAGCATTATTTAAATGTTAGGTTGATGAGATTAATTCAGTTTAACATTTCATGTCATTTATATTTAAAATTGACTGTGTTAAAAGCAGAAACATTAATGGTTATGAGAAGAAAAGTATTTGTTAATTTATATTTGCAGTGTTGTATTTTATAGGCAGACATGTGATGACCTGGGGCACATATAAAATACAAGTCTCTAAGAACTGGGAAGTGCCACCTCCATTTTATGTGTGTGTATATATATATATATATATATATATATATATATATATATATAAAAATATAAATATATATATATTTAAATTTATATATATCCATATATTTATATATCTGTATATTTATATATCTATATATTTATTTATCTATATATATTTATATATCTATATTTTTATATATCTATAGATATTTTTATATATCTATATATTTGTATATATATTTATATATCTATATTTCTATATATAGATATATATATTTATATATATATATTTGTATATATATATTTGCAACCAACTTATGGTTATCCATTTTTAAGTACTTTATCAAACACTGTATTGCATTCAGCAGTCAAGATAGTTTCCATCTCTGCCTTGAGTCTCTCATTCAGGCCCTTGTATGTAATACCCTCTCTTTGTGTTAACTGGACCTGGTAACTCACATCTGATAAATAGCATATGGCAGAAGTGATGGGGTGTTGCTTGAGGGATTAGATTATAAAAGCCTGGAGCTTCCATCATGTTTTGACTCTCTCTTTGTATCTTCTTACTTGCTTGCTTTGATGAAACAAGCTTCTGTGTGTGAGCCGCCCTCTAGAAAGGTCCACATGGCAAGGGACAGAGGGCAGCCTCGAGCCAACAGCCTTGAGAAAGTAATTCCTGCCAACAGTGATGCAAGTGAGCTATGAAAAGGTTCCTTCCCCAGTCAAGCCTTGAGATGACTGCAGCCCACTGCAGTACCTTGACTGCAGCCTGTGAGATAATCTGAAACTGGGTTCCAGTTAAGTAGTACCAGAATTTCTGACTCAAAAATGGTTAGAAAATAAATCTTATAAGCCACTAAATTTGGGGGGTTGTTACACAGCAATAGGTAACTGTTATACTCTGCCACTTCACTTCATATCTGCAATTACTTTGCAGGGGTATAAATATTTTGGATTATAACTACAAATATAAACATTTCATACATATTAATCTAATATTCAGCAATTCTATAACAATAGTTTAAGCTTATTTCTTCAGGATTCTTGAATTTCTTTTAGAAACTTAAAGTTTGTTCTCAGTTTTCTTGTTTAGCAAATAAAATCTTTCTGTAAAGATAAAAGGATATGTAACTTTTTTACTTTTGACTTCTTTGATGGCAAGTCTTAATAGGTTGCTAGATGGCAAAAGTTAGACTAGCACAAACTTTGTTTTACTTTAAAGGCCCATGACTTCCTTGAGATTACCAGACTTTAACCCCAAATTGGCTTTGAATATAGCCCATCATTACAATATATGTTTTACTTACAACATTTTTAGTAAAATATTTTCAACAATTTTTTCTCTGATTCTATCCAAAAAAGAAACAAGATGAGAAGAGAAAGCAGATTTCCCCCCTCTTGAAAGTAATTTTCTCATTTGACCCTTCTTCTTGGGAATTCTAAAATACACTGTCCTTTCTTAGAAAAGAAAAAAAAAATCAAAACCAAAAAAGTCCCACACTTAGTCTCCTGGAAATTCTCCCAGTTTCAGTTCTGCTATAAATGTTTCCCTTGCTCTAGATACCATGTATCTATATTTAAAATTACTACTGCAAACAGCAGGCAGGAAATACATTTTTTTCTTTTTCTAAATCAAGGGTTCTAGCTTTCTTGTGTTTTATTTCAGTTGTGTGTTTTGTGTGTGTATGTTTGTGTTTCTGTCTGTTAATTCAAGAATATATATGTAAGATAGTATAGCAATTTTCCAAGCATCCTAGGGCTATAAGGAAAAACTATGTCTTCTAGACAATTTGACAGTATTTAGACTGTATTTAAGACAAGAACCATTTACTCTTAGTTTTAAAATGCACATAACATTTGTTTAAGCTTTGCTGGTAATATACTTTTGTATTTAACGTTATATTCCGGTATTTCAGGTAAAGGAAACAGGGATAATTTAGTCATTTGTTTAGAACATCAATGTCTTGCCTCTTTTCCTGAGTTATGAAGTCTGCTTCAACTCTCAAGGAGAAAGTTCGAATGCATAAATTAGATTCGAGAGGAAGAAAATCTGCCTTCCCTTCTCATTGCTCCTTTCTTGGATAGCATCAGAGAAAAATATTGAAAATATTTTAGTAAAATTGTAAGTGAAAACATATATTGTAATGATGGGCTATACTCAAAGCTAATGAAGTTGTGGTGCCATACCTGTTGGCACCCTGTATTCAATCCATTTTTCCAGAACGAACTCCCGTTTCCTCTCTGTATGTTAGTTACTCAAGGCACAGACCAAGCCTCAGTTCTTATCAAAAGCTTTTGAATACTTGCCACTCTTCCATTATCTCTGATTTCCTCCTGTTCGTGGATCTTTTCCTGTGGAACTGTACCTTTATTTGTTAATGAATTATTTCAAACAGAAGAGTTTTCATTTTCTAACTTATCAGACCCATTGGAGTCAGGGCCCATGCCTTTTTTACTGCATTATTTTCTCTAGACTAAAAGTGACAAGTAATTTGTGGTTGTATTTTAGGCCTTGGGAAGTTAGCAAAATGGATATTTTGGGGTCAGGGTATGTGTCCAGTTTGCTTGAACAACTTCTGAAGGATAAAATTACACATGGGTGCGTGATTTCCACAGGGACGTAGGGAGAACTCCCTACCTGCCCACATCCCATTTGTCCTGCTGGACCCTACTATCACCCTTGAACGTTTCCCCTTGACTGCTTTCTAAGACAGTCCACATTATTTTAAAAAGTAGTTTTGCTTTTGGCAAGATTATTGTGATCATGTTATGTGGAATTTAAAGAGTACTGAATTTTTTGTTCAGTTTTCAGTTTTTCTAGTCAAGGTTCTTTGGTAATCACTCAGGGGTCCAATCAATACATTACTTCTTAGTTACCGCTCTTGAACATAACTTTGAAAAGTCAGTTGGAGGATATACAGATGGCTACCTGCTAGAAATTAAATTTATGGGTGAAGATGATAGTTCACAGGAAAGAAAGGCACAGGGTAGGAGGCTAGGAATACCCCCAAATGTTAACTTATACCAGATTTTCAATAGTTTAATATAGGGTGGTATATGTGTGTATATATATACGTATATATACGTATATATATACACATATATACGTATATACACACACATATATACGTATATATATACACACATATATACGTATATATACGTATATATACACACATATATACATATATATACGTATATCTATACATATATACACATATATACGTGTATATATACGTATATCTATACATATATATATATATATACGTATATATATATATATATAGAAAGAAAGAGGGAGAGTTATCAATATAAATTCTAACAGTGTGACTTTCCTGGTTCCGAGCATGCAAATGTAGGTAATGATTCAGAAACATTGAACTGAGGATATTGACCAACTTTGTAGACATTGAGACATAAATGCAATAATTCATTTGACATGAAAAACTACTTTTCCTTTAGGGACTGGAAATATTAATATACAAAAACTTCAATGTTGGAAAAGTGCCAAATATCTAGAGACAGTGAAAAAAATTGTCCATCCAGATGTTTGCAAATATTTGAATAGTTAGAATTGTATAGAGAAGACATCTGTTTAAAATTTCATGTTAGATACATTTCATCATTATGTAAAGTAAAATCTGAGACTTAAATACACAAGTATTAATTAACTGCCTGTTGATGATTATGTACAGAGGGAAGATGAGAGAAGTGGTAGAAGGTGAAGGAGGAAAAATTGCCTTGAAGTTTGAATTTTCTTCAGTACCAAGTGAAGAATCCTAAAAATTCTTGAATAGTAGACTGATATACAGTGTCCCTTTTAAATTTTACTTTGAAATTTTTCATAGAGTAAAATTCAGTTTTTCTTGTGTACAGCACTATTGATCTTTTTTTTGTATTCTAGCTGTGTTTTTCTTTCTTTTTTTTTTTTGCTGTACTTTAAGTTTTAGGGTACATGTGCACAATGTGCAGGTTTGTTACATATGTATCCATGTGCCATGGTGGTGTGCTGCACCCATTAACTCGTCATTTAGCATTAGGTGTATCTCCTAATGCTATCCCTCCCCTCTCCCCACACCCCACAACAGTCCCTGGAGTGTGATGTTCCCCTTCCTGTGTCCATGTGTTCTTATTGTTCAATTCTCACCTATGAGTGAGAACATGCGGTGTTTGGTTTTTTGTCCTTGCAATAAGAACATGTGGCACATATACACCATGGTATATTATGCAGCCATAAAAAATGATGAGTTCATGTCCTTTGTAGGGACATGGATGGAACTGGAAATCATCATTCTCAGTAAACTATCGCAAGCACTATTGATCTTAACACATGTATAGATTTGTGTAACCATTAGCACGATTAGGATGCAGAACAGTTCCACCACCCCACAAACTTCCTTGTGCTTCCCCCTTAGAGACACAATGTCATCCACTCTTAACCCCTGGTAACCACTTACTTGTTCTCAAACATTATAGTTTTTTATTTTGGGTAATGTCATATACATGGAATTTTACAGCATGTAACCTTTAGGGACTAGTTTCTTTCACTCAGCATAAATCCTTTGTTTTGTGTATCAATAGTTCTTTTCTTGTTATTGGTGAGTAGTATTCCACGGTATGAATGGATGTACCACTGTTTATTTATTCATTTACTCACTAAAGCACATATAGAATATTTTGAGTTTTAGCAATTATGAATAGAACTGCTATAAACATTCATGTATAGATTTTTGTGTGAACATCAATTTCCATTTCTCTGGGGTAAATCCCAGAGGTGGACTTCTGGTAAGTGTATACATCACTTTTAGTAAAACATTATTAAGAAACTGCAAAACTGTTTTCCAGAGTAGTTATTCTACCTTGCATTTCACCAGCAATGTATGAGAGTCCCAGTTGCTCTGCATTCGCCTCAGTACTTGCTATTTCAATTCTAAAGAGGGTTAACCATTCTTATAGGTGTATGGTAATACCTCATTGTGATTTTAACTTGTGCTTCTCTAATGACTGCTGATGTTGAACATCTTTTCATGTGCTTATCTTTCATCCATCTGTATACTTTCTTTGGTAAAGTGTCTGTTCAAGTCTTTTGCCTGTATTTTATCTTTTGTTCATTTTTTAATTGGGTTATTTTCTTACTATTGAGTTTCAAGTTTTCTTCACAGTTTACAAGTTGAAAGCTCTGACATTGGTATCAGTGCAGACAATGGATTAGGCTTCTTATGTTGAAAAACGTTTCCTGTATATCTGTTAATATTTTGGATTATGAAAGAATGCTTACTTCTCCCTAGATATCTGTTTGTGTAGCGAAAAATTAATCTTTCTGGTTTTGGTAGACTGTGCCTTAATTATAACTTGTACACTTGATTCTTACAAAAATCCTCTCAGGAATTACTACTCACAAGTCACAGATAAGAAAACCAAAGGGGTCAGAGAGACCAGGACTTGTGCAGATTCATAGGTGGATGAACTAGAACTGGAAACCAGCAATGTGGTATTATCCCCTTTTCCATATCCTTTTCGTGATCCCAAAGCAACTTGCAAGTTAAATTTATTCCATTATCTGCATATAATCCATCTGGTCACAGTTTGGGAGAGCAGAAAGCCTTGTGAGTAGACCATTCATGAATCATTCCCATCAAATACATGTATGTGGTATATATTTTTGGTGGTAGTGTAAGGTACTGTGTTCCTGGGAGGGAAACCCAAGTACTAATGAATGCTCAGCTTCAAAGTCACACGAGCTCCCCAGTCATATTTTAACCATGTGCTAGTTAATAGCTCTTTGCTCTTTTGCAATTAAAATTTTTGCTATTTTCTATAAAAAGTGCCAAAGTAAAATTATTTAATTAAAATAAAAAGTTCTGTGCAGATTAGTAATATTATATGTAAAACTGATTACAGTTAAAAAATAAAATATAACTGGAACCACAACACAGCCTAATAAATTGGAACATTATTCTAAGCTTGGATGTGAATTACACAAAATGACTTGAGGAAAATCATATTTTCCAAACCTAGCAGATGTTATTATGCTTCTCAAATCCATTTCCATTTTTTTCTTTTACTCCTCTGAATACAAATTTCCCCAACTGGTATTTATGGACTTTGGAAAGTCATTTAGCTATTCCCAAGGACAAAGGTAATATTACAAACTTTGTACAGTGGTATATAAATAGTAAAGTGGAAGAACTGGAAGATTATCTTCCATGAATATTCCTTAATTTGTGCTAAACCCCCATTCTTTACAAACCGAAGGAAAGTATTTTTCCCTGTCCCTCACTAGAGAATTACGGAATTATAGAGGAGTCTTTGCACATGATTAGACCATGACATTTGAAGGAGTGTTAAACTTACTTGGGCTTAAGAAAGCTTTTCTAGGAATATTGCCCTGGCAGAGGTAAAGTATTTTCTTCAGATTTACTAGCCAAGAGAGACAAGTTTATTTTAATGTTCCCATTGGCCCCATAAGTTATTTCTATCTGCTATGGAGGAAAATAATTAAATTATTGATGTTTGTTGGCCCATATGTACAGCTGCATTTTCATTTATATTGTTCATTCACCCAATGTAAATATTCCAGACTTCAAGTAAATCAGTGACTCAGGACCAAAGATATATTAGTTTGACTAGCAATGCCAATGTTTTATTCCCTCTAAGGAAAATGATATGGACTGATTTCATCTGCTGCCAACATTAATCTCAGTATGATTAAATTCAGAATATTTAAGTATATATTTCCAGGGTTTGAAAATTCCCCTCTAGGATTGCTTCAGAGCTTAGATCAATCTTTCTTTAATTATTGCTCCTCTGAACAATACTGAAGGACAAATATAAAGTCATCCCTATCATGTGACTGACCCTGCGTGCAGCGCACTGGCAGGCCCCAGGGAAATGGTCTGGTCAGATAGAAGGGATGGAAACCATGCTCTAAATATGATATTGAAAAAATATCCAATCTCTCCATCCCACATTTATGCTAGAGTTCCTTTCTCTGGGGTCAGATGAGTCACTGAGAGTCTATGCTATACTGATATCATGTAAAATCTAATTGGGTATTTGGTGCCACCTCCTCAAAAAAATACTTTCATTAACTGAACATTTGGAAAAAACTATTTTAACCTTATATTTGAAAGATACAAAGTGGATTTTTTTTAAAGGAGATTTCTGTTGAAGTAGGATTTAGGGAATGTGTGTTCTGGATATATTAGAGAAACCCAAATGAAATATTAAGTACGTTCTTTTGTATTCCTTTGAGGGACAAAGAGCATATAGATGATTCTGCATCTCTCTGAGATATTAGAAAGAAAACAAACTGTGGTGGCTCCCACAGATAAACATTCATTCTCTTTGCTACCTTGACAAGCTTTCAAATGAAATAAGAAACCAGTAATTTAGCGATTTGAGTTCTCTGAGTAGAGGAAATACAGTGTTTTGCATAGCTGGGGAGCCACCAGTGCAATAATTTGGGACAAATCTTCCCATTTAGATGCAGCAAAAAGATGTTTCTCAGGGTCTATTGCAACATCTTTGATTGGCTTTAATTTGCAATGTCAAATTTGGAGATCACATTAACCGGGGCAAGGGAATGGCTTAATGTCTCAAGGGTGTTGTTTTACTTTCCGGTACTGAAGTATATAGCATAAACTGAGCACTTTCAAAGACATCAGTGTCCTCCATTAAGTGCTTCCTGGTAAATATGAAGGGGATCTCTGTTTTCATCATCAAACCTTTTAAGCTGTTCAAGTCCCTAGACAAGCAGTAGCAAAAGAATAAAATAGCCCAGAGGGAAAAACACCCAAAGCAATGTGTCTGCTTTAACAAAAATATTTTGGATGTTTAAATAATAACAAATCACTGATCACATCATTTTATTACTTTAAAAATACTTTAAGATATTAATTACCTCGAGTTAGCCAATCCACAATGTGAACATATTTCAAAACAATGTGTTGTAAAAGATAAATATAAAAAAAGTTATTTGTCAATGAAAGAAGTAAATTAGGTAAGAAATACTTTAGGGTTTTCACATCTTATAGATTAGAGGGAAAATAGCCCAAAGTAATAATTTTTTGAGAAATAAAGGGACATGGATTATTTAATAATTCTAAAACAAATGCCACATTGTTTAATGCACACAGGGAACTAGATAATGGAAGAATTTCTTGGCAGAATGCTTAATGCAATAAAACGAGAGATGCGAATTGGCCTTAGGAAAAGGTCAGGTCCAGAATATTGTGGGATAAGCAGTTCATGTTCTTTACTTTTGTCCAGTTTGTTAGAAAATGTAACAACCAAGCAAACTGATGGTTTTTAATTTGTACTCCCCCTGCTGCCCCTCTTCTCTTACTGTTAAGCCTACTCAAGTGCCTCAGTTTGGGTGTCAAATAAACTCAGTCACAGTTAACTTTGGAGCATTATTAAATAATATTTCCATATGTAGGGAGCTCACACGGAGCCCCTGGTCCTGGAGTCTCACCAGTTTACTTTATTAAAATGTTTATTTGCTCTTTTTGAGCAGGATAGGGTTTAACCCATTTGCAAAGTGTTTTGCAGCTGGTTTGGAGTATCATTTTTATTCCGATGGATTAAAAGCAATATATATGTATATAAATATATATATAAGCATTATAGATTATAAGCATAATATATAATATATATTGTTTTTAATATATAATATTTAGTACATCAATTATTTCTACTCCTGGGCATTTTGTCATTATTATTGTTATCATGGACTATAAGTCAACACTGTGGGAGTCAGATGTGTAATGAAAGAAAACAAAATCTGAAAAATAAATTTGGAATTTTTAAGGAATTTTTGGGTATTGATGAGGATGATGAGAGGAATCTTGGGACCATGGATCATATTTTCCAGCTCCAGTTAGAGGTGTTTGAACCAGAGTGACTCCATTTTGAGTGAGGGCTAAGAAAATGAGCCTGAGACTTGTTGGACTACATTCTCAAAAAATGAGGCATTCCTAGCCTCTAGATGTTTATGATTATGGGGAACAAATTAGTAATGTTTACTAAACAGACCCAGAGTTGGGAGTGTCCAGATATGCCACTATCTGGAGAACAAAGGCATTCCTAATTTTGCTTTAAAGATAATGATGTCGATTCTTGCAAAGTATAGTAATTAAGAAAATTAATCCTTTATCACAAATCCTTGTAGCAGAGCACATCTCCCCATATATATGAGTATTGTACGTGGGTGGATGTGTTCCTCCTCTTACTTTCGGGAATGTCCTACTTTGTCTATGGAGTAGCTGTCCTTTCACCACTGTACTTTCTTAATAAACTTCCTTTTGCTTTGCACTGTGGACTCACCCTGAATTCTTTCCTGTGCAAGATCCAAGAACCCTCTCTTAGGGTCTGAATCAGGACCCCTTTCCTGTAACATGCCTGCCTCATTCTCTTTTCCCTATTGCTATTACTACCCATCTATTCTTGGCAAAACAAATGTTATGAAGGCAAGATTTGGTTTCTTTGCTAGGTTTTAAGAACCTTTCCAGAAAATAAAAGTTTAATCAGTTTTGCTTTTTATGAGAAAATTCCAATAATGGAAATGGCAGGTTTCTACAGTTACACATTATGTTTCCTACATTAAACAAGAGAAAAGCTCTTAAGCAAGAAGGAACATAAATAGTTTTCATTAACAGTCACATAATATTGATTTCTACTCACAATATAACACGTTAAAATTTAATCAACTAGTTAGCAAATGAATACACCTAATGTTAATTCTCCAATCATGCTATTCATATTTGGATCTTCATTCTAACTAATATTTCTTTCTTTGCTTGGAAAGGTTAAAAGAAAAGTGTGTGTTCAACATTGTGTTTGTGCACCATTTTCCCAGCCTAATGCCTTACAGAACATTAGTACCCATAAATTATAATTAAATACTGTTCCCAAGCTGCTTCTGCAATGCTGTAGTCTATAATTAATATACAATATAAATTAAAAAAATATAATGGTAAATAAGTTGACATTCAAACTGCTTTGAAATTGAGGTAAGACTTTTTCTACATCCCTGAAATCAAAGTTCTTCAGTTACTAGGTTTTTGTAAACTATACCACTACTATCAAGTGAGACTCTTGATTAGGACAATGGTTCTCAATTGGAGACAATTTTGCTGCTTTCCCAGAAGACATTTGGCAATGTCTGGAGACATTTTTGTTTGTCACACAGTGGGGGTGCTACTGGCATCAAGAGAGCAGAGGCTAGGAATGGGGCTAAACATCCTACGATGCACAGGACAGCCCCTTACAAAAAGGAATCATCTAGTCCAAAGTGTCAATAGTGCCATGGTTGAGAATTTCTGATCTAGGACAATGCCTCTTCATTCTGTGTCAAATAAGTTAGGCAACCAAGATACATTAAATAACTTAAGTTACTAAAAAGTCCTAAAGGTTTTTCTTTGATTTTGGAATCAAATAAGATACCATTGACACGAGTATATGAGTGTTAATTTAATATGTTCTTTAGGGAGGAAAATGTACAGCAATGAATAAAAAAAGGAAAAAAATCACAATAATGTTTTGTTTTCATTAGGAGATCAAACTTGTTTTCAAATATAAATTCCCCGAAGGGTTTTTTTTTTTTTTTGGTCAGCTTGAGTAGATTCTTCTGAGGAAAAGAATATGTCATGTAATTATACATGACAAAATTTTCAAGGTTCTGTTAAAGAGATATAACTAAGAGAAATGTGTTAGAACACCCTTTCTTGGAACAGGAAGAGCTGTCAAGATTGAAAATATTATTTCATTAAATCTTACTTATCCCCAGAAAATTTCAAAAGACATCCCCTCCCTCCCCAAATAAAATTAATGTTTATCATTTTGTTCCAGAGCTCTTAAAGAGCAAAGTATTTTTAAAATTTTCTTGGGGTGGGGCCAAGATGGCCAAATAGGAACAGCTCCAGTCTACAGCTCCCAGCCTGAACAATGCAGAAGATGGGTGATTTCTGCATTTCCATCTGAGGTACCGGGTTCATCTCACTAGGGAGTACCAAACAGTGGGTGCAGGACAGTCGGTTTAGTGCACCGTGCGTGAGCCGAGCCGAAGCAGGGTGAGGCATTGTCTCACTTGGGAAGCACAAGGGATCAGGGAGTTCCCTTTCCTAGTCAAAGAAAGGGGTGACAGACGGCACCTGGAAAATCGGGCCACTCCCACCCTAATACTGCGCTTTTCCAACAGGCTTGGAAAACGGCACACCAGGAGATTGTGTCCCACACCTGGCTCAGAGGGTCCTATGCCCATGGAGTCTCACTGATTGCTAGCACAGCAGTCTGAGATCAAACTGCAAGGTGGCAGCCAGGCTGGGGGAGGGGCGCCCACCATTGCCCAGGCTTGCTTAGGTAAACAAAGCAGCCAGGAAGCTCGAACTGGGTGGAGCCCACCACAGCTCAAGGAGGCCTGCCTGCCTCTGTAGGCTCCACCTCTGGGGGCAGGGCACAGACAAACAAACAAGTCAGCAGTAACCTCTGCAGACTTAAATGTCCCTATCGGACAGCTTTGAAGAGAGTAGTGGTTCTCCCAGCACATAGCTAGAGATCTGAGAACGGGCAGACTGCCTCCTAAAGTGGGTCCCTGACCCCCGAGCAGCCTAACTGGGAGGCACCCCCCAGTAGGGACAGACTGACACCTCACTCAGCCGGGTACTCCTCTGAGACAAAACTTTCAGAGGAACGGTCAGACAACTGAATTTGCGGTTCACGAAAATCCTCTGTGCTGCACCCACTGCTGCTGACACCCAGGCAAACAGGGTCTGGAGTGGACCTCTAGCAAACCCCAACAGACCTGCAGCTGAGGGTTCTGTCTGTTAGATGGAAAACTAACAAACAGAAAGGACACCCGCACCAAAAACCCATTTGTACGTCACCATCGTCAGAGACCAAAAGTAGAAAAAACTACAAAGATGGGGAGAAAACAGAGCAGAAAAACTGGAAACTCTAAAAAGCAGAGCACCTCTCCTCCTCCAAAGTAACGCAGTTCCTCACCAGCAATGGAACAAAGCTGGACGGAGAATGACTTTGATGAGTTGAAAGAAGAAGGCTTCAGATGATCAAACTACTCTGAGCTACAGGAGGAAATTCAAACCAATGGCAAAGACGTTAAAAACTTTGAAAAAGAATTAGACGAATGTATAACTAAAATGACCAATGCAGAGAAATGCTTAAAGGAGCTGATGGAGCTGAAAGCCAAGTTTCGAGAACTACGTGAAGAATACAGAAGCCTCAGTAGTCGATGCGATCAACTGGAAGAAAGGGTATCAGTGATGGAAGATGAAATGAATGAAATGAAGTGAGAAGGGAAGTTTAGAGAAAAAAGAATAGAAAGAAATGAACAAAGCCTCCAAGACATATGGGACTATGTAAAAAGACCAAACCTACATCTGATTGGTGTACCTGAAAGTGATGGGGAGAATGGAACCAAGTTGGAAAACACTCTGCAAGATATTATCCAGGAGAACTTCCCCAATCTAGCAAGGCAGGCCAACATTCAGATTCAGGAAATACAGAGAATGCCACAAAGATACTCCTCGAGAAGAGCATCCCCAAGACACATAATTGTCAGATTCACCAAAGTTGAAATGAAGGAAAAATGTTAAGGACAGCCAGACAGAAAGGTCGGGTTACCTACAAAGGCAAGCCCATCAGACTAACAGCGGATCTCTCGGCAGAAACTCTACAAGCCAGAAGAGAGTGGGGGCCAATATTCAACATTGTTAAAGAAAAGAAGTTTCAACTCAGAATTTCATATCCAGCCAAACTAAGCTTCATAAGTGAAGGAGAAATAAAATACTTTACAGACAAGCAAATGCTGAGTGATTTTGTCACCACCAGGCCTGCCCTAAAAGAGCTCCTGAAGGAAGCACTAAACATGGAAAGGAACAACCGGTACCAGCCACTGCAAAAACATGCCAAATTGTAAAGACCACTGAGGCTAGGAATCAACTGCATCAACTAACAAGCAAAATAACCAGCTAACATCATAATGACAGGATCAAATTCACACATAACAATATTAACTTTAAATGTAAATGGGCTAAATGCTCCAATGAAAAGACACAGACTGACAAATTGGATAAGGAGTCAAGACGCATCAATGTGCTGTACTCAGGAAACCCATCTCATGTGCAGAGACACACATAGACTCAAAATAAAGGGATGGAGGAAGACCTACCAAGCAAGTGGAAAACAAAAAAAGGCAGGGGTTGCAATCCTAGTCTCTGATAAAATAGACTTTAAATCAACAAAGATCAAAAGAGACAAAGAAGGCCATTACATAATGGTAAAGGGATCAATTCAACAAGAAGAGCTAACTATCCGAAATATATATGCAGCCAACACAGGAGCACACAGATTCATAAAGCAAGTCCTGAGTGACCTACAAAAAGACTTAGACTCCCACACAATAATAATGGGAGATTTTAACACCCCACTGTCAACATTAGACAGATCAATGAGACAGAAAGTTAACAAGGATACCCAGGAATTGAATTCAGCTCTGCACCAAGCAGACCTAATAGACATCTATGGAACTCTCTGCCTCAAATCAACAGAATATACATTTTTTTCAGCACCACACCACACCTATTCCAAAATTGACCACATAGTTGGAAGTAAAGCTCTCCTCAGCAAATGGAAAAGAACAGAAATTATAACAAACTGTCTCTCAGACCACAGTGCAATCAAACTAGAACTCAGCATTAAGAAACTGACTCAAAACTGCTCAGCTACATGGAAACTGAACAACCTGCTCCTGAATGACTACTGGGTACGTAATGAAATGAAGGCAGAAATAAAGATGTTCTTTGAAACCAACAAGAACAAAGACACAACATACCAGAATCTCTGGGACACATTCAAAGCAGTGTGTAGAGGGAAATTTATAGCACTAAATGCCCACAAGAGGAAGCAGGACAGATCCAAAATTGACACCCTAACATCATAATTAAAAGAACTAGAAAAGCAAGAGCAAACACATTCAAAAGCTAGCAGAAGGCAAGAAATAACTAAAATCAGAGCAGAACTGAAGGAAATAGAGACACAAAAAACCCTTCAAAAAATTAATGAATCCAGGAGCTGGTTTTTTGAAAAGATCAACAAAATTGATAGACCGCTAGCAAGACTAATAAAGAAGAAAAGAGAGAAGAATCAAATAGACACAATAAAAAATGAAAGAGGGGATATCACCACCTATCCCACAGAAATACAATCTACCATCAGAGAATACTACAAACACCTCTATGCAAATAAACTAGAAAATCTAGAAGAAATGGATAAATTCCTCAACACATACACCCTCCCAAGACTAAACCAGGAAGAAGTTGAATCTCTGAATAGACCAATAACAGGCTCTGAAATTGTGACAATAATCAATAGCTTACCAACCAAAAAGAGTCCAGGACCAGATGGATTCATAGCCGAATTCTACCAGAGGTACAAGGAGGAGCTGGTACATTCCTTCTGAAACTATTCCAATCAATAGAAAAAGAGGGAATCCTCCCTAACACATTTTATGAGGCCAGCATCATCCTGATATCAAAGCCTGGCAGAGACACAACCAAGAAAGAGAATTTCACACCAATATCCTTGATGAACATTGATGCAAAAATCCTCAATAAAATACTGGCAAACCGAATCCAGCAGCACATCAAAAAGCTTATCCACCATGATCAAGTGGGCTTCATCCCTGGGATGCAAGGCTGATTCAACATACGCAAATCAATAAATGTAATCCAGCATATAAACAGAACCAAAGACAAAAACCACATGATTATCTCAATAGATGCAGAAAAGGCCTTTGACAAAATTCAACAACCTTCATGCTAAAAACTCTCAATAAATTAGGTATTGATGGGATGTATCTCAAAATAATAAGAGCTATCTATGACAAACCCTAAGCCAATATCATACTGAATGGGCAAAACCTGGAAGCATTCCCTTTGAAAACTGGCACAAGACAGGGATGCCCTCTCTCACCACTCCTATTCAACATAGTGTTGGAAGTTCTGGCCAGGGCAATCAGGCAGGAGAAGGAAATAAAGGGTATTCAATTAGGAAAAGAGGTAGTCAAACTGTCCGTGTTTGCAGATGATGTGATTGTATATCTAGAAAACCCAATTGTCTCAGCCCAAAATCTCCTTAAGCTGATAAGCAACTTCAGCAAAGTCTCAGGATACAAAATCAATGTACAAAAATCACAAGCATTCTTATACACCAATAACAGACAAACAGAGAGCCAAATCATGAGTGAACTCCCATTCACAATTGCTTCAAAGAGAATAAAATACCTAGGAATCCAACTTACAAGGGATGTGAAGGACCTCTTCAAGGAGAACTACAAACCACTGCTCAATGAAATAAAAGAAGATACAAACAAATGGAAGAACATTCCATGCTCATGGGTTGGAAGAATCAATATCGTGAAAATGGCCATACTGCCCAAGGTAATTTATAGATTCAATGCCATCCCCATCAAGCTACCAATGACTTTCTTCACAGAATTGGAAAAAACTACTTTAAAGTTCATATGGAACCAAAAAAGAGCCCGCATCACCATGTCGATCCTAAGCCAAAAGAACAAAGCTGGAGGCATCATGCTACCTGACTTCAAACTATACTACAAGACTACAGTAACCAAAACAGCATGGTACTGGTACCAAAACAGAGACATAGGTCAATGGGACAGAACAGAGCCCTCAGAAATAACACCACATATCTACAACTATCTGATCTTTGACAAACCTGACAAAAACAAGAAATGGGGAAAGGATTCCCTGTTTAATAAATGGTGCTGGGAAAACTGGCTAGCCGTATGTAGAAAGCTGAAACTGGATCCCTTCCTTACACCTTATACAAAAATTAATTCAAGATGGATTAAAGACTTACATGTTAGACCTAAAACCATAAAAACCCTAGAAGAAAACCTAGGCAATACCATTCAGGACAAAGGCATGGGCAAGGACTTCATGTCTAAAACACCAAAAGCAATGGCAACAAAAGCCAAAATTGACAAATGGGATCTAATTAAACTAAAGAGCTTCTGCACAGCAAAAGAAACTACCATCAGAGTAAACAGGCAACCTACAAAATGGGAGAAAATTTTCGCAACCTACTCATCTGACAAAGGGCTAATATCCACAATCTACAATGAACTCAAACAAATTTACAAGAAAAAACAATCCCATCAAAAGGTGGGCAAAGGACATGAACAGACACTTCTCAAAAGAAGACATTTATGCAGCCAAAAAACACATGCAAAATTGCTCATCATCACTGGCCATCAGAGAAATGCAAATCAAAACCACAATGAGATACCTTCTCACATCAGTTAGAATGGCCATCATTAAAAAGTCAGGAAACAACAGGTGCTGGAGAGGATGTGGAGAAATAGGAACACTTTTACACTGTTGGTGGGACTGTAAACTAGTTCAACCATTGTGGAAGTCAGTGTGGCGATTCCTCAGGGATCTAGAACTAGAAATACCATTTGACCCAGCCATCCCATTACTGGGTATATACCCAAAGGACTATAAATCATGCTGCTATAAAGACACATGCACACGTATGTTTATTGTGGCACTATTCACAACAGCAAAGACTTGGAACCAACCCAAATGTCCAACAACGATAGACTGGATTAAGAAAATGTGGCACATATACATCATGGAATACTATGCAGCCATAAAAAATGATGAGTTGATGTCCTTTGTAGGGACATGGATTAAACTGGAAACCATCATTCTCAGTAAACTATTGCAAGGACAAAAAACCAAACACCGCATGTTCTCACTCATAGGTGGGAATTGAACAATGAGAACACATGGACACAGGAAAGGGAACATCACACTCCGGGGACTGTCTTGGGGTGGGGGGAGGGGGGAGGGACAGCATTAGGAGATATACCTAATGCTAAATGACGAGTTAATGGGTGCAGCACACCAACATGGCACATGGATACATATGTAACAAATCTGCACATTGTGCACATGTACCCTAAAACTTAAAGTATAATAATAGTAATAATAAAATTTTCTTGATTGCTCTACTTGATCACTATTAGTATGCAGTTAAAATTTTTAAAAATGTGCTTTTAAACAATTCTGGTGAAGCTTGGAATAAATGCTACAGAGATACAGAATGTTGAAACTCACTTTGCTCATGAACCTAACTAATTCAGTAGAATAGAAACTCCATGGAGGCAGGGATCTTTTCTGTCAGGAAATTAGCTCTAGTCTCTATTACTGGAACAATTTCTTATAGATGAGATAAATCCAGGAAATATTACTGGGATTGACACATTCGAATCAGTTGTGTCAGTCTGTAGATATCCAGTAAATAGATCTGTATTTAAACAGATAATACATGCATTCAGAAGAGGCTGTTTAGGATAAGAAGTGGTATCAGATAGTCTACAGTTGTGTTGTATACTCAAAAACCCCAGAATAAACTAATATAGGATATGATTTCTCTAATCTAAATTTTTTTACATACCTGTGCCCTATATTTGCTATTGAGACTCATTTTTCTTGCTTTATCTAGAAATGTTGTATAAGCTATAGGCTACGAAAGTTAGCATGGTGACAGTGAATTAGACATCTTACAGATTTGCCGCACCACTCCCCATGCTGTATACTACTGTAGACTGACTGCTTCCACCACTGGCACATTTACCCACACAAAATGAAGTTTCACTCAAACAAGCTGTTGTTTGATTCTTTCAAGGATATTTTATCTATTTGAAAGTTTATTCCTTTGACTTTCTTTTAGCTTTATTTATGTATTCATTTTTGAAGTATATTTAATTTATTTAATTTTCCCACTTGAACAAATTATAACTCATAATGGAGCAGGAGAAATTAAAACTGACTTGGATACGTCATTTGAAATTGGTGAATGGATAATATCTTCACCCCGAAGTTGTAATTTTCACCTGCCGACTGATGACTCCCAATTTATAACTCCAGTTCAGCTTTCTTAGGCAACTCCAGACCTACATTTCTAACTTTCTACTAAAACACTCTATTTAGCTTTCTATAGGTCCCCAATTACCCTTGCCTTAAACCAAACACACTGGATTGTCTCCACCCAAACTCGATTTTTTATTTTCACCAGAATGAATTTATTTTCCCAATTTCTGAGAACTGTGGCAAAACTCACAAAACATAATTCAGTATTTATCCACAACTCAACCTTGTTTCTCAGCAAGTTAGAATTTTGATCACTGAATAAACAACAGGTTATTTTTTTCATGACTCATGCTTGTACTCTGTTATTTCATGGTTAGCAGGTCACCATATAAAATAAAAATTTGGAAAACACTGGTTGTCAGTATGAAAATGTTTTAGGTCTTTAGGATTGCTTTATGGATATTTGCTAGTATTAGTAGGGGAATAAAAATGGTAAAATTAGGAGAAGCTACTTTTAATTGAAAATCAATGAGGACAAATGCTTGCCCCTATTTGTATGTTGAAGGGAAGCTGCCAGTAGAGGGGAGGGAGAGGAGGAATTTCATGAGATGCTACTCTGAGAAGATGAGTAGGGATGGTCGCTGTACAGGTGTCAGGAGCAGCCCCACCTCCTGTAGGATAGAAGGGAAGATGGCGTGCATTTTTGCAGAGGTTAGAGAATGTTTTCAATCAGGCAAGGAAAATTTCTTTTATTAGAATCTTTCATCCTCACTTCTCCTTATTTATTTATGCCTTATCTCTCTCCCTTTTCACCTATCTGAGTAGTTTAAATTTGCCTCTGGGATTATCAAAAAATTGCCTTAATCTGAAATTCTTAGGAATGTTTAGACTGGTTATGAAAAGGCCTCCTGAGGGCTTTCTTCTTAGGCCACCTTTACAGTGGTTAGTAATGAAGAAAGATTATAGTCTTCTTCCCCCTCTTCCTTCTGTGAATGATGGGATAAAGATTTGTTTGGGAGCTCTGGTACAGGCACTTACAACAGGATTAAGTACAGAATAATAATAACTTCTGCATGGCATTAAGAGCTAATAAGGCCCTAATGCATATTAAACAAAAGTTATTATGTTCTAACAACTTGATTATCTCCTTTGGAGAGAGTAAGCATCTTGGTGACTTCATTCCCATCACCACCCAGACTTGGCTGGGTGACTGACTACCTCACAATTGCGATGGAATTATCCTCATACTCACTTTAAGTTTCTACTTAGCTGAAGTTGTAGGGGTTTTCTCATTTAGAATTGGACCAAATTAGTCAGTCTTCTTTGGAAAAACTGTACAACATGGTGTACAGAAAACTTAAGGATGAGATTTGCAGAGATAATAAAGGTACCTCTTCAGGAAGTAGAGCTCTAAAAACAGTTGAGAATTCTGAAACTTTTTGACTGGCAGAATAGTTCTACATTAGATCATATTGGCATGCTAATGTTTTTCTTTAGGGACTTTATAGATAATCTTTCTTTCTGACAGCTCTCTCTCAACTGGTAGAGAGTACAGTTGTACAGATGGTTTTACAAAGCCTGAGAGATTAAATCACTGAAGTTTAAGCCGGGAGAAGAAAATTGTCAAATCTAACTTATCCCAATTGCCATGGCTCCCAGATTTGTTCAGTAATGACACAGATTGTCTTTATATTATTTCTTTCTCTCATGTAGGTAACCTATTTTTTTCCTTTGTGATAAAACATGATGCAATCAGACATATCTAGTAATATGTACCCCAAACAAGTTCTGTACAACTTTTGAGGGCTAATTTAAGTTCTGTAGCTACATGAATGCTCCATACATTACTACAAATCTTAAATGCTGTTTTTTTGGTGGACATTTAAAATGCGTACACTCTTTACCAGGTAATTCATTTTTTAACAATATAACTGGTTTATCAAATGTACTTGTCTGGTTTTTCTTACCAGAGGAAACTTCTCTGAAAAGAAAAAATGCATTTTGCTTCTAATTTATAAACAGGTGCTCAGAAATGCTTTCTGTTTATTCACGACACTTTAAAAATTATAAGTACAAGGACCTCCTCAATGTTAAGAAAGAAACACATGTCCTTAAGTGAATTTCAAAAATTTTAGAAATAGAAATAGGCATTTTATAATAAGTCACTTTTTAGTCGGAGTCCATAACTAAAATGAGTTGATAAACCAGAATTGAAACTCAAACCTCAATTTCAGTCAAGATGATGAAATTAACAGGGAAGTAGGGAGTTATGAGTAGCTTGGCCATTTAGGGATGTGTACAATTTTTTCCCAACTATTTGGAAGAGAGTCATGCACATCTACTTAAGTGCCAGAATTTAGATTTGCACCTTGAGTGTTATGGAACTAATTTTACTACAAATATCTTGACTGGGTGATTTTATAACTTTGAAGGTTAATTTTATGGAGTTTCAGCCATTTCCCTTTTGCTTTATCTTTCTTTTACAAAACTAAGAAAACGTAATGACAACTAACCATCAAACAAAGCTCATTTGTTATAATGACAAGTGATAGTTGTTTGTAATTATAGCATTCATTTTCATTAAAAATAATAAGATTTGCACATAAAACATCAATACCAAGTAACTTTTTTTTTTGCTTTTCTAAGCACCAGTTTTTAGATTTAGAAAATTGTGCTTTAATGTGTATAAAACTTGGTAATTTTTAGTTGAGTCCTATAGATTGGCAGAGAGGCATTCAGCAAAGTATAAACATTTGATAAATAGTTAGGGGATCAATTAGCTCTATGGCTACAAAATGCAGCTATTATCCCAGCCTGTCATCACAGCAAAGCTGTTTTCTAACAACATAAGGAAGATCAAACCCGGACAGAATGGCAACCCAAGGCCTGCAGGTGGAAGTGGAGAATTGATGCTGGGGTCTTACCAAATAATGACAGAGACTAGGATGGCAGAGTTTGTCACCAGCAGGTGGAACTCACCATAGGATGACTCAGCTAGGATACTGAGATGTTGTGCCTCAATGTCTGAGACTCATTTCTCTACAGTTTCTCTCTTTTGTGTTTCATAGATTCTTGTTCAATCTTGTTTCAAACTATCCTAGTTTGCTAAGAATCTTCCTTTATTGTCACTTCCTATTTTCTTCATGAAATTTCCTTGTCTCTGGTTTTCAATCCTAGTCAGTTCCTTCTCTTCCTTCTCCTTACCCATGGTACTAGATATATTTATTGCTGTCACTAGATGTCACTTCTTCTCTAATTCTCACATGATTGGGTCTCAGTTTCTTATCAGTCCTCATGTGCCCAGAGAGTCATTCTTCACATTGAATTAAAACACATGATAATCTTTTTTCTACAAACAGTTTCATGCTTCTTGACCTAATTATGCCTTTGGCACTACTCCCTTCAAAATCCAAATTCCCTTCAAACCGTAAAGTAAATTAATAGCTGGATGGAGGTCTGTAGTGCCAACAATAGTATTAGTAAGTAATTTATGATGTGTGTATGGGGAGTAGAGAGAGGAGAGTACAACCAATGCTGGACAGAGATGTAATATGGGTTACATGATTGTAAAATAAAAAGTGCATCTGGGAAGGGAGAAGAATTGGGAGATTTCTGGGGTTGGGAAGACTTCAGAGGTCTAATTCTTTTGCCTTGAGAGAGAAAGATTAAACATGAAGGAAAGGGAAAAATGTAAAGATTTTGTGTGGTTGACTTATTTCCTCTCCATTATGCCTATTGAATTGAAGAGGGATTAGTGTGGTAGAACGAATAAAGAAATTGCTTGCTGTGTTAGCATGCACCAAAGCAGCACAGCTTTTGAAAGATGCCACTGTAAATTTCAGTACAAATGCCCAGGCAGTTAACAGGAGGTTGAGGACAGTTCAAAGTCTACAAAGTTTATTGTACCATATTCATTTGTAATAAATAAAATATTACATTTTAATTTTTTGTTTAACTTGACAAATATTTCCTGAGCACTTATAATAGACTTGGCTATGCCATGTATTAGAGATACTAGAAAGAGAGAAAGAAAGGAAGAAAGGAAGGAAAGATAAAGTAAGTAAATAAAAGAGATCAAAGAAGGAAAGACTGGAAGGGGGGAAAAGGAAGAAGAAAAAGAAACTTGGTTTCAGTTCTCAGAGGTTATATCTCCATATGAATTTTGTCATTATCTTGGGTTGTATCAATAAACTGCTAATGAATTGGAGTGCAGTCACAATCTAATGAATGTGAATATTATAGTTTGCTTTAAATAGATGAGCCAATGACTATCACTTTTCTTTGGATTATGTATTTTGTCACAGAAATAACTGAGTGGTTGCTTCAGCTAGCTACTTCATCTTGGATGTAAAGAACCAGACATGATGACATTATTCATAAGTGTACCACTAATTTAACAACTCTAGTTGCTTATTGCTATTGTTTGATTTGACCCTTTTCAGATATCTGATGCATGGTTCTTTTAAACCACTAATTTTGGTCAGATGGTCAAGTGGATCTGAAGGAAACAGTTCAGTGACAGCTATCCTTTTCACATGTTGATGGTTTGAAGTAAGCCTGGGATAGAGACAAAGCCCATAGGTTAAAGCTACAATGTTACCCCATGATGGTGAAGCAGGATGTTATTAGTGAACTTACAAGTTCAAGTAGGAGCTTCATTTTTTTTTTCCAGAAATTGAGAACTAAAGGCCACAGCTTTTGAGAAGCAAAGGCTTTACTTACTCCATGTTCTAAGTTTAGAGAACTCACAAATGCTGGGCCAGCCACTTTTCCACAGTGATAACTAAGAAGTGCCTGTTCATCAGAGGTGGCCCTTGCAACCTAGCCGCATCCCTCTTGGTTGATGTTAGAGAAAGGCTGGTAGTGAGCTGGTATGCCTTTTGCAGGGAGTGCATTCTTCATGAAGAGAGGCCATCTTCTGCATTCTCCTTCCTGTGGCTGATAAGCGGGGCACTCAACTTGTTGCTTTCTGTCAAGGCAAGGGAAGGGGCTAAGAGGATCACTCATAAACCTTAGACTTCTCTGCTAGAGGGAAAAATGATGTCCAGTTTCCTGCAGGATTTCTGCCAAGCAGCTAGGCTTTGCTGACCTGCTCTGTTGATACTGGATTGGCAAAGAGCACTGAGGGGATTTGGTATGGTGGTGCAGCTCCTCAAGTTCCCAGTTTCTAGAGGTGTGGGAAATAGGCTTATCTATGCCATAGGCTCCAGAGTTGAGGGCCATGATGGGTATATAAGACTGGGGTTGTAAGTTTGCTGGGGACTGCTGTAGCGGGGAGCAAATGGTCATATATCAGAATGTAAGCACTTGGGGGATACTTAAAACAAGGGAGGAATAAGCTTGCAAACACATAGAAAAATGTCTGATTTCTTTCTTCTTTACGTATATCAGTATCAAAAATAACCCAAATGAAAGGGTTGGGGACCACCTCATGGCCCAGAGGATAAAGAAACTCAATACAACATGGTTGGTGATGGTTATGGTGAATGTAAAATTTGTTTTATATTTATACTGTGTGATTTGAGATTGCTCAATTTCAAGAATTACAGTTCTGCTCAGTGAGCCCTTCGGGAGGTGGATAGCCCCAACAGCTGGTGGTTCTTGGAATCTTTCATCCTTTGCTGTGAGCTTTAATGATTAACAGAAGGAAAACAGAATATATTTCACCAAAAATTACATGCCATCCTGCTACACTTAATGACACACTAGATAAATACATGAAGGACAAACATCCTACTTAATAGTGATATTTTAAAAGTTTTCTCTCTGTTAATAGGAATGATTAAAAAATGCCATTAATCAAACCTTCTCTGCAGCCTTTTATTGAGGGCATTAGCCCATAAGAATAAAAGATATAAGGATTGGAAATGAAGATATATAAATTTTCATTATTCACAGATGACAAAATTATATATACAAAAGTCTTCCCAAATCTATATATAAATTATTAGAATAAGAGTTTAGCAAAGATACCAGTTAATGTACAAAACTACAACGACTATCTTTATTAGAAATTTATAGTTGTTAGAGAATGATACCATTTAAATAGCTTTAAAAATATTAACTAATAATTATAGGTTCCTATAGGATTATGGTGACCACCCAAATTTGAATTTCTTCCCATATCTTCTAAAAATATTAAAAAGAAAAGAAGAAATGCACCATTCAGCATACCTAGGAGACAGAGAATACTACAACTTTATATTAACTCATGAGGAAATATTGACAACCAGGAGTCGCCTCTGGGTCCCAATCCCATAAAGAGTCAGAGACTGTGCAGAAAACAGTAGAGGGCAGCCAGGTACTAGAAGGCATGGAACAAAGATTAAATTATCCCCTGAACAAAGATTCTTACTCTGAGGGTGGAGTGGAAATGCTGAGAATCAACTGGAGCCCTTGTGTAGTAGACTACCAGAAATTGGGGAATCAAAAGGAAGGGGCTTGAAAGTTTATGGGACCAGAGGTGACTAACTACAGGAGGCATCAATTATGGGGTCCCAGGAGGTAACTTAAAAGAACAGAGGTTTGTCTCTGAAGGATAACTGATGGAGGAAAATAAAGAAGCAAGCAAAATATAAAAGATAATTCTGTTTTCGCACTGCTATAAAGAAACTACCTGAGACTGGGTAATTTACCAAAAAAAGAGATTTAATTGACTCAGAGTTCTGCATGGCTGGGGAGGCCTCAGTAAACTTACAGCCATGGTGGAAGGGGAAGGGAAAACAGGCACCTTCTTCACAAGGTGACAGGAGATAGAGCAAGCACAGGGAAACTGTCACTTTTAAACCATCAGACCTCATGAGACCACATGAGAACTCACTCACTATAATGAGAACAGCATGGGGAAAACTAGCCCCATGATCCAATCATCTTCCACCAGGTCCCTCCTTTGACATGTGAGGATTACCATTAGAGATGAGATTTGGGTGGGGACACAGAGCCAAAGTCAAACCATATTATTCTGCCCCTGGCTGCTCCCAAATCTCATGTTCTTTTCACATTTCAAAACTAATCATGCCCTCCTCAACAGTCCAAGATATAATGGGGGTACAGGCATTGGGTTAATGTTCCCATTCCAAATGGGAGACATTGACTAAAACAACAGGGCTACAGGCCCCATGCAAATCTGCGACACAGCCTGGCAGTCATTAAGTCTGAAAGCTCCAGAATCTCCTTTGACTCCATGTCTTACATCCAGGGCATGCTGATGCAAGGGGTAGGTTCCCTCAGCCTTGGGCAACACCACCCCATGGCTCTGCAGGACACAGCCCCTGCAGCTGCTTTCACCAGATGGTGTTGAATGTTTGTGGCTTCTCCAGGCACATGGTGCGAACTATTTGTGGATCTACTATTTTGGGGTCTGGAGGATGGTGGCCCTCTTCTCATAGCTACACTAGGCAGTGCCCCAGTGGGGACTATGTGTGGTGGCTCCAACCCCACATTTCCCTTCCACATTGCTCTAGCAGAGGTTCTCCATGAGGGTTCCACTCATGTAGCAGACTTCTGCCTGGACATCCAGGCATTTCCATACATCATCTGAAATCTAGGTGGAGGCTCCAAAGCTCAACTCTTGTCTTTTGTGTACTCACAGGCCTGATACCACGTGGAAGCTGCCAAGTCTTGGGGCTTACATCCTGTGAAGCAATGGCCTGAGTTGCACATTGGCCCCTTTTAGCCACAGCTGGAGCTAGAGCAGCTAGGATGCAGGGCACCAAGTTCCAAGTATGGACAGAGCAGCAGTGCCCTGGGCCCAGCCCACAAAACCATTTCTTTCTGCTAGGCCTCCCAGCCTGTGATGGAAGGAAATGCCATGAATATCTCTGAAATGCCCTGGAGACATTTTTCTCATTGTTTTGGCTGTTAACATTCAACTCCTTGTTACTTATGCAAACTTCTTCACCAGCTCGAATTCCTCCCCAGAAAATGGGTTTTTCTTTTCTAGCATATTATAAGGCTGCAAATTTTCCAAACCTTAATGCTCTGTTTCCATTTTAAACATAAGTTCCAATTTCAAACCATCTCTTTGTGAACACATATGACTGAATGCTTTCAGAATCAGCCAGGTTATATCTTGAATGCTTAGCTGCTTATAAATTTTTTTGCCAGGTACTCTAAATTACCTCTCTCAAGTTCAAAGTTCCACAGATCTTTAAAGCAGAAAATACCATCAGACTCTTCGCTAAAGCATAGCAAAAGTGACCTTTGCTCCAGTTCCAAGTAAGTTCCTGATCTCCATCTGAAACCACCTCAGCCTGGACTTCATTGTCCATATCACTATCAGCATTTTGCTCAAAACCATTCAACAAGTCTCTAGGAAGTTCCAAACTTTCCCACATCTTTGTGTCTTATTCTGAGCCCTCAGAACTGTTCCAACCTCTGCCCATTACCCAGTTCCAAAGTCACTTCCACATTGTCAGGTTATCTTTATAGCAGTGCCCCACTCCCACTACCAATTTCCTGAATTAGTCTGTTTTCATACTGCTATGAAAATACTCCCTGAGACTGGGTAATTTATAAACAAAGAGACTTAGCTGACTCACAGTTCCACATGGCTGGGGAGTCCTCAGGAAACTTACAATATGTTGGAAGGTGAAGGAAAAGCAGGAACCATCTTCACAAGGTGGCAAGAGAGAGCAAGCACAGGGGAAACTGCCACTTTTAAAGCATCAGATCTTGTGAGAAATCCCTCACTATCATGAGAACAACATGGGGGAAACTGCCTCCATGATTTATTTACCTCCTACTAGATCCCTTTCTCAACACGTGGGAATTACAATTCAAGATGAGATTTGGGTGGGGACACAGAGCAAAATCATATCATAAATGCCTTAAATAAAATTAGTACTGAATAATAAGAAATACCAAATGTCCCAAAAAGGTACATCTATTAAAGACACTGCAATTTGCTCTACCAACTAAGAGGGTGATCTTGAGCTAGGAAACCATTAATCCCCTAAACCTTCACCTTAATTTCTTCCCATGGAAAAACACCTGTTATTTAAGGTTTGGAAAAATCCAAAACATTTGAAAATGAACACAGTATGTCGGGCAACACCCACACCAAAGTTATTCGAGAGTGAAATAAAAAGTGGAAATCAAAATTTTTCACATGGTAAAAACACTTTTCACCTTTCTCATCACCTGGAAAACAACCAAGAAGCAGAAGATGACTGAAATACATCTCAGCATTCATTAAGTATCACAAAACAAGCATTTTCACACATGACAGAGTACTTTGAATCAGAAATTCAACAACAGAATGGAAATGAACAACAAAAACAACAACAAAAAAAGAGGAAGATGTGAGAAAAATGATCAAACAAACTCAGGGAAGAAAGAAGAAGAAAAATGTTAAAGCTTATTTCAGAAATGTAGATGAAATTATGACATACTCAAGGAAGAATAGGTAAATGGAGTGAAAACATAAAGGAAAGGAATAGAAATAGCCAAGAGTAGAAAAAACAAGTTAAAAAACTGAATGTATCAGTAGGTTTTAGATGTAGAACCTAGGCAAAAAAATCTAACATACATGTCTTGTAGTCCACAAGTAAAAAGAAAGTAATATAATATGTAAATAATATTCAATAAAAATGGCAATTCAAAAATATATTTACACTCACTTGTGGAAAGGATCTATTGTGTACCTGGAAATTTGATTATAAATTGTCACCTCTGAGGCATATTTTAGTAAAATTATTAAACTTAATGAAAAGACTTGAGATAAGCAAAAAGATCAAGTTATTTATAGAACAAAGGAAATTAGACTAACTTTAGACTTTTGACAACAACACAGCATGAAGCAAGGCAACAGTGGAGGAGCATTGTCATAAAACTCAAGGAAACATAATTTAAAGGTTTTATAAACATTGAGGTTATTCTTCAAGTGTCAAAACTATAGAAAAATAATTTTAAGCAGGAAGAGCTCAAGGAATGCTGAATTTACAGACCTTTCTGGGTAACCCGTTAGAGGATCTGCCTAATTAAACCAAGACATGACTGGCCTAACTCAGTAAAAGGAACAATGTTGAGCGTTGAATATATTTAATTGTAGATTTAAGACCAAAACGAAGGTTGCAGCAAAATGGGAGGAATAGTGTTTGAATATTACCTGTTATGATAAAATAAAAGTAACACAACTAAAAAAACATATGAGGACAAGCAAGAGAGAAAGTAGAAAGTAGAATAAGCTTATTAATTGCCACATAGGAAATAGGAGGAATTAAAGCCATAGCAGAAGGTTAAGTATAAGGAAGGGGGCCTATTACAAAAAATACTAGTATAAAGGTCACCTTTATAATAAAAATATAAAGTTTTCTAAATATAAAAATAAATACATGAAAGCAAAGGAAATAAACCTATAAACATATTAGCAGAAACAAATTAAATATAATACAAACAAATATGGGGTGGAAACTATACATTAAAGTTATTTGATGAACTATAACTGGGCTAAACTCATCAATTAAAAGGAAATATTTTCTGATTAGCTCACAAAAATATTAAATTTTTATGTAACAGACACACTGTATCTACAAAGTGGCATATTGGACAGCTTTGAAAAAATGTAGAAGAATTTTATGCACTGATGTGGAGTTAATGCCAGGATATCTTAGGTTAAAGTACAAAAAAGCAAAAGGAATGAATATAGTATGCTATTTACTATTTTCTGTGTATTTTTCTCCCATCCCCTAAACTATTCCTTTAAACTGTTTACTAACAAATTACTAATTGCTTGAAGATGGTGAGCGGAGAAATTTAAATTTAAATCATTGAGGGGCTCTAAAACTTGAATATCAGTTTAAAACTCATCTTGAAGGCTATAAATCAACAAGAATATAGTATTTAATCTATAAAAATGTACCTAGACACAATTGTTTTGAGGAACACATATCCCTACATAAGAGATACCTGTATCTAATGTGAGTAGACATTATTTCTTAGACAAATTTGTTCATGAGGCAAATGGTTATTGTATCTAATGATCAAGCTTCTAAAAAAGAGAACCAGTTTTAAAACGTCATCCTTCTTGAATAGCAAATGAACATATCTGTGGCACATATAATAACCTCGCTCATAGAGTACCTATTCCAACTCTTTTTGGTATTCTCTTCCATAGTGCACATGTTGGAAAGCTAAAAACATTTCTCAGATATCACTGTGGCTCAGGTTCTGGATATAATTTGGGCTCTACCAATCAGACACACAGATGAAGTTATAAATTCAAAACTGAAATTAAATGGAGAAAGAGGAAACGATGTGCAGAGATCCATTTTGCAAATATTATCCTAGCATAAGTGGCATGGCACTAGGGTCAGCAGTTCTGGCTGAAGCTTCTGCCATCCAGACTATGACCCAGGTGATGTGATACTAGAGCCAGTAGTTGGTACAGTGGCTTCATAACTCTGAAATTTCCTGGCTATAGTAGATGTGGCTGTTCCCCTGGTGGGCCAGTTCTGGGGTGTTCTGGGAGTCAACCTTGGAGCGGATGAACAGTTAGCTTTCTCTATTAAATATCTTTATTCTTAGAGTTGCCAGAGTTAGTTCTCTTTTCAGAAATGGAACCCTAAATGATAAAATATACGAGGGAAAATACCTCGAAAATTTGGTGTGTGGTCTTTTAACGTTCCTAAGCCATAGAATTCATCATAGAACACCCTGAACTATTAAACCTACCCCTGGCTAGCAGCCTTCAATATACTGAGTAAGCTGGCTATTCATCCTCCAGTCCCCTTTGACATGGTCATTAGAGAATCCTAAATCCATCATTGCCTTCCTTTCTTGCTCCCACCTCTTATCATTTGTTCACTCTTCAATGATTGTAGCAGCTACTGCCACATCAATCAAAGCAACCCCATCTCTATGGATTCTGCAGCCTTCATTACAGAAGGATGATTTAGGATCTTTTAGAATATGTTAGAAATGGACAGACTCAGTCCTGTCATCTTGGCATATATGGCTGAGGCTAAAGATAGATAGGGCCATCCTTACACCTAAGGTTCTTTGTCATGGGGCTTTGGGACCTGGCAGAGGATCCAGAAGCTTTGTTGTTACTGTTTCCTGGGTAGGTGAGTTCTTAGAAAGGTCTTAAAGAAAAGGAGGATTGTATTCTGTTACAAGAGTCGATGGTTTATCTGGGTTAAAACCGGACAGAAACCTGGAGTTTCATTATAGAAGAACTTTGCTTGGGTCAAACCCAGAAAATGAAAGGAATAAATTTAGGTCGGCTCCAAGGCAAAGGAAATTATAGGATAATGGCAAAAAAAGTGATGGGTTGCTTGTCACATCTGAAGCACAACTGGAAGGTTATTTAAAAAAGGAAAGGTAAAAAAAAAGTTTAAAAGGAGCTGTGTCTGCTGGCATGGTGAGGTCATGTTTATTTTTGTCTTAGGCCTGTGAGCTTAATTCAAGAAAAGCTCTTCCCAAAAGCTTTATGCTGCTGGCTCCCCTCCTGCCAGAGGCAGTATTAAATAATAGTTGAGAATGTGAAATCTGGAGACAGTCTGCCTCCAAATCCCACTTTTATTCATCAGCATATCTGTGACCTCAGGCTCAAGATTCTCATCTTCAGTGCTATGGTTTGAATATTTGTGTTCTCTCAAAGTTCATATATTGAAACATAACTCCCATGGCAATGATATTGAGAGGTGGGCTTTTTGGAGGTGATTAGATCGTGAGTGTAGAGCCCTCATAAATGGGATTAGTGCCCTTATGAAAGAGACCCCAGAGAGCTAGGTCATCCCTACCACCATGTGAGGGCATGATAAGAAGGTGCCATATATGAACCAGGAAATGGGCCATCACCAGACACCAAATCTTCCACTAACTTGAAGTACTGGAAGTACTTGAAGTACTTCTGGACCTTCCCAGGCTCCAGAACTGTGAGAGGTAAATTTGTGTTGTTTGTAAGCCACCCAGTCTATGGCATTTTATCATAGACATCAAAATGGACTAAGACATTGACATCGCCTGTGTCTCCGTTTCTAGAACTGCAAAATGGGTATAACCATAGCAGTCCTTTTGCAGTGTTGTTATGAGGCTTACATAGGTAATTACATGTCAAGCAGTCAGAATGGTGTATTGAATACTCATATAAATGTTAGCTATTATAATCACTCAGGTTTTGGTCCCTCCTCAGAGGCCCTTGATGGTAATCATTGCTAAGAAATGTTTCCCTGCTGTCACTATCTATGAGTATCCTAAGTTATTGGCTTCCTAATATTGTTTTAAACATTTATTAATATATTTATTTCCTCACATACATATAGGAATAAACATTCTAATGGAAGGTATGATTCATTCCTGCATATACAGACAGCATTGTCTCCCATAAATATGAAGCAAATTACAGTTAAATAGGGATAGAAGGAAGCTGGTCTTGTGCAAGCCAGGGATTACCCAAACCGTAGTAGGAGATATTTATTGGACACTGCTATGTTCCAAGTACTATGGTTAGGCCCTAGGCCTGGGCCAGGGAAAAAAAACTGCAGCCTGGAAAAGATCCACTACTTCTTATGTGGACTGGGAAATCTGGCAGAAACTCATCCTAGATAAGACATACATTTAACATGAAATTAGAAAGAGAATGCAAACATCTAGTACAGAAAGGGAAGTGAGGAGTAATTGGGAATGGCATGAATTTAGTCGGGAGGCAAAGAGAACTGAATATGCCTAGCAAGGCTGAACTTTGTATTCATTCTAAGGATCTAAAATTTTTCTATTGCCCAGGTATGTTTTCATGAGTAAGGTAAAGTTTAGATGTGAATCTGGGCCAGGTGTGGTGGCTACGCCTGTAATCCCAGCACTTTGGGAGGCCAAGGCAGGAGGATCACCTGAGGTCAGGAGTTTGAGACCAGCCTGGCTAACATGGTGAAAACCCTTCTCTACTAAAGATACAAAAATTAGCTGGGTGTGGTGGCACGTGCCTGTAGTCCCAGCTACTCAGGAGGCTGAGGCAGGAGAATCGCTTGAACCTGGGAGGCAGAGGTTGCAGTGAGCTGAGATTGCATCATTGCACTCCAGCCTGGGGGACAAGAGTGAGACTTAGTCTGAAAAAAAAAGAAAAAAAAAAAAAGATGTGAATATGAAATAAGAGGGAAATAGCCATAGGGGGAAGAGTCTCAAAACCTGCTGCTACACCAAAGATGTGAGAATACTAAAAGGCCCAGACCAGACAATAGCAGGTGTACATTCTGTACACCAGGCTGAGTAGCTAGATCTCCTTAGTCACTTGCAAACAAGAAGACCATAAACAGATCATACGATCCTTAACCCAGTACTCACTCATGGGCATACAAAGAATGAGGCTAAAGATGTTAGGAAAGAGAAATCAGAAGTCTTTGGAAAAAGCTGTTAGAGTGTTATGAAATGGAGAAATTGCCTCCCCTTAAGCAAAGCCCAGCAAAAACAGATGACATGCACAGCTTGATATGGTCCTGTGAGGGACTGAAAATGTAAGGTGAACCTATATCAAGGTAGCTGCCTAGTGGTACTACAGAAAAAAATAGATAATATGTTAGGTGCCAGTGGCAGAGGTGAGTGCCTCAAGAGGGTCAGAAGAGGACTGTAGGGTCAGAATCACATATAGCTTTCCTTACTTTTTGAGTGCCTCAAGAGGGTCAGATGCTGGGGGACATCCAAGGGAACTTTAAGTAGAGTTTGGAGGAGAATTGTTAAATACAGAAGCTTAGAGTGTCAAAATTACAAATAACCTTACATTTATTAATAACTCACTTCTCACAGCATGCAGAAACTAAAGCTCAGAAAAGTTAAGTAAATCGCCCAATTCATGTAGCTAGTTAGTAGGTGACCATGTCTACATTATCACAGTACCAGAGGAAGACGCCATTTCCTGCCCTTTACCTCCCTTCCCTCTCCCACACCTCCCTTTCTCTGGAGGAGTCAGAGTGTGGCCTAGGTAGGGGTGGGGTGGGGTGGGAGAGGAGTCAAGTATAGGTGGGGATGTGGAGAGTCAGGCCTCTTTTCTTATTGCAGGTCGCACTGTAAGGAAGAATTAGTCCCACAGACCTGGGAAGCGGGAGGAAAGAATGACATTGTTTTCTGCTTTCCCTCTACGTAGTTCTACTGCTTCCACGTGGCACACATCATTTGTTGAGAAGTCACTATGTAGAGAATGCTGGCCTCAGAGACATACAGAATCTTGGAGAGGGCTTTCCACTTATGAAGATTGATAGATAATAGATAAATAAAACAGAAAACACAAGAGATCTGAAGTCAAAACATTTTCATCTATAGCTATAAGATGGCTATTATTGTTAAATTGCTGAGGAAAGTTTTATGGAGGACAGTAGGCTTTTTAGTATCATGGAGAAGGAGGTCCACATCACAGAAAGCAAGGGGAAACCTCAGTGCTGTGAAGTAAATTTGTGGAAAGATGGGAACAGATAACTCCTGAAGTTAAAGGAAAGATGTAAAATACATTTTATCAGGCAGAACAGAGTAGGTCATCTTCAGTAACAAAGAGGAGGACAGTCAGAGGAACAGGATAGCTGTTTATATTTAACTTTCTGCTATAATGTAAAGCCCAGTAAGTCACATTGCAAACTAATATTACTGGTTCAGGCCAAATAGCCTACGGGAGTCTTTGTTTCTGTAATTGAAAAGCTATATAACAATCAAAGATTTTCTGAATGAGCTATCATCTGCATCAACAAAATTCAATACACCACGGGAAGTTAAAGATGCACTTGATTATGAAATGTCTACTTTATTTAGAGGAATATATTTGCAAGAATGGTAAATAGCAATCTTGCACATTTTTATTTGCTGAATCTGTTCACAGATTGGTGATAATTCTATTATTTATGGTAATGGATTCACAATGTTGATTATGGAATGTCTTTTCCTGGCAAAGAAGGAGGAGGAAGAACAAAGATGGTATTTTCTCTTTAAATGCCTAACCAATTTTCCAGTGTTTTAAATACTTGAAATATAGGAAGTTCATGCATTAGATAGCTGGGTGTAGGGGGCTTTTGAATGGATGCACTCATTTCTGCCCCCTGGTCTAGCTATCTTAGCTCAATGAAGTAAGGAAAACTATATGTGATACTCAAAAATATCAAGTCTCTTTTCAGCTGAGAGTCCTAGAAAAAAAATTAAACCATATGGCATAGGCTGAGAATGTGGTTCATTCTACTTTTTAAAAATCAGGTATATTTCATATCGGACCCATTTCCTGACTCCTTTATATGCAGTGGTAATTATGCTGATACTTATGTCTGACATTTAAAAATGTGATTCTGAATCTAAGAGACCTCTAGGAAAAAGGAGAAGCAATGCACTTTGAGACATTTAATGCTTTTGCCATTAAGAGCCCCATAATATTTGTATAATGTAAATATTGACAAATAAGTTAATTAGTTTAATACAATTGAAGGCAAAATTTTTACTTCTATTCCATAGCAAAATAACAGAAAGAAAAGAGCAGTTAGTAACTTGGCCTTGAAAGGTGTATCATGGAGATGGTAGGAAATTCCCCAAATTTCCTCCCCAGCCCCGAGATTTCCCCTTGCTTTCTGTGGTGTGGGCCTCCTTCTCCATGATAGTAGCTTGTGGCTCTTGGAGGGCAAAGGATCTATCCCTCTAGTGAATTTTCACCTTTGTTCATCCTTGGGACAATTATTATTTTTGCAGCACTATTGTGCCAAGTCAATAGTTCCATGACTCTCAAAGTCTCTATCCAGTATCTGTAGATATGTTAATATCAGCACTCTGTAGCACACAGCAGAGGTCCCCAACCCCGGAGCCATGGACCCATAGCAGTATCTGTTCATGGCCTGCTAGAAACTGGGCTGCACAGCAGGAGGTGAGCGGCAGGTGAGAAAGCATAGCTTCATCTGTATTTACAGCCACTCCCCATTGCGCACATTACCACCAAAGCTCCACCTTCTGTCAGATCAACAGAGGCATTAGATTCTCTTAGGATCGTGAACCCTATTGTGAACTGAACCTGTGAGCGATCTTGGTTGCTCACTCCTTATGAGAATCTAATGCCTGATTTGTCACTGTCTTCCATCACCTCCAGATGGGACTGCCTAGTTGCAGGAAAACAAGCTCAGGGCTCCCAGTGATTTGACACTATGGTGAGTTATAATTATTTCATTATATATTACAATGTAATAATAATAGAAATAAAGTACACAATAGATGTAATAAGCTTGAATCATCCTGAGACCATCCCCCTCAACCCCCCATCTGTGGAAAAATTGTCTTCCACAAAATTGATCCCTGGTGCCAAAAAGGTTGGGGACTGCTGGCATACAGTCTTAATACTTAAATACTTGTGCCTTTTAAATATTCAGGACTGGCTTGTTTTATTTCAAATGCTTGGAGAATTTATTTTCAACCTTCCCTCTGGATTCTGCTGCTCTTTCCCTATCCCACCTCCACTACACCCCTTGAACCTTTCAACACCCCCAAGTATTCTATAATATGTGTTATGTATCAAATCTGTTTTTTTTTTTTTTTCTTGAGATGGTGTCTCACTCTGTCACCCAGGCTGGAGTGCAATGGTGCGATGTTGGCTCACTACAATCTCCAACTCCTGGGTTCAAGTGATTCTCCTGCCTCAGCCTCCCGAGTAGCTGGGATTACACGTGCCCACCACCACACCTGGCTAGTTTTTGTATTTTTAGTAGAGACGGGGTTTCACCGTGTTGGCCAGGCTGGTCTCGAACTCCTGACCCTCATGATCCGCCCACCTTGGCCTCCCAAAGTGCTGGGATTACAGGCGTGAGCCACCACGCCCAGCCCAAATCTGTTTTTTTTCTGCGAAGGGAATTATTCTCTGTTGTGGAATTTGAGACTTTTTTTTTTTAAACCAAGGAAAGCACTAGAGTGTTGCCTGAAGAAAAAAATGACAACAAACTCGTAATTATAAAATCCTTTAATCATTCCTTAGCCTCCAGCCCAAGGGAGGTTAAAAGAAAAAAACAAAAACCACAAAAAACCTCTCAGTAAATGATGCTTCTAATTTGTCCTTGTCAGAAAATACTGACTTCTCATTGGGGGATGTCCTGGGTTTCTTTTTACCATTGAATTTTCAAAGTACCTCATTTATTTATCTTTCTTTTTACCTGACATTTATTACTTTCCATCGTTAACAACACAGATCTTAGATCAAAAATAGGCTAAAGATAAATGGGTTTAACATGTATGCATCATATAAGGCTGCTGTAATGTGTTAAGTCACTTAAATCAAGTAGTATAAGAATGTCTTGGCTGGCTGACAACGTAGCAGTAACCTCTGTGTGAGAAAAATATTTCCCTTGCCCTATTTCCCTTGCACTATTTCCCTTGGGCACTTTGATGGACGATCATGTGTAGTTAGTCACATGCCATTTTAGGTGCCAATGTAAGTAAAATTTTAAAAAGTAAACCTCTTAGTTTGTAATATTAGTAAGAGAGTCCTCATTTAAAGACTAACGGTATTAAAATTTTTTTAAAAAGTCTTTTTTCACATTCATACAAACTAAAAGTAGAGACATCACGATCAGAGCTCTAACATGTTTGGTCTCTTTAGAGTAAGATATCCATTAAATACTCTGTGTGAAAGAGGGAATCACTATTTTTGTTTCTAGATGATGAATGTCCTATTTTTCCCTTTCATACAAACATAACAGACTGATCTTGCCTAGTTCTCAGTGGAAATTTATCTGATAGGGCCAAAGGACCATACCAACCCTATCCATGCACATAAACACACCATCCCCCAAATATATATTTACACACATAATTGGACTGGGAAAGATAGCCTATGAGGAGAGAAATGTTATGCATGTGTGTCTAAGGTAAGAACGATAAAATTATAGGAGAGCTTTCCTGAGTCCATGAGGATCGCATGGTCTAAGTCTGTACCTCCTTCTAGCTCTGCTTCACATATATCCTGGTTTTGGTCAAACCAGGACTAAAGGAAGATCATCCTGTCATGGGTATCCTGTAGATTTTGTAATTCATGCACACCAGGAAACAGCATCCCGGACAAGATGGTTATCTCCTAAAGGAGCAGTGCAAGACATCGAGGAGACCTTGATGCCCAGTGGGGCATGGCAGGTGCCCAAGGTGCATGTTCAATGCCAAGCTGAGGCTTGGTGGGCAAATGGCAGCACCTGGTGAGCACTGATTTTTCTGAGTGCCGTGTGAGATGCCTGCTAGACACTTGCAGGAATACATAGGAATATTCTCGAAGAGGCTGAGGTTCACATCAGTATATAGAGGCATTTAGGCAGTGGAATTTGAGTTTTCATGCTAATGCTAATGCATTTTCATTTGTTCCAAAATCTGATGGGGCTTTGAGATATTTTGGTGATGTAAACTTTCATGTGCATTGAAGGCGAGCTGATTTTGCCTGGAACCCAATTTTAAGTACAGTATTTCATAACAAAGTTTTTCAAGATTAAGGATATAAACACTTCAGCTAAATCTGTAAATTTAAACCCACAGTATTTTCATAAAACACATTTTATGTAAATATATATATATATATATCTCAACTCAGTTTAACTGGTTTTCACCAAATTTGCACAAGTCATGTTAGCTCCTTGCATTTCTCAGTCCCAAACAACTAAAACTACTGCTCAGTCTAGTTCATGAAGCCACCCAAACAGGGCAGGAGACACTGAGAACTCCAGCCCCTATGGCTAGTGGGATTTTCTGGTGGGAGACTGAGACATCAGTGTGCCAGGGAGGTTGCCCATGTAATCTCCAAGTCATGCCATTTGCCTACCTTTCCAATGTTGAATCAGTCTCTAGAATCACACTTTTGTCTTGGTTTACCTTATTTTTTTGTTGTTGTTTTTTTTTTTGAGACGGAGTCTCGTTCTGTTGCCCAGGCTAGAGTGCAGTGGCGCGATCTCAGCTCACTGCCAGCTCCGCCTCCCGGGTTCATGCCATTCTCCTGCCTCAGCCTCCCAAGTAGCTGGGACTACAGACGCCCACCACCACGCCTAGCTCATTTTTTGTATTTTTAGTAGAGACGGGATTTCTCTGTGTTAGCCAGGGTTGTCTAGATCTCCTGACCTCATGATCCACCTGCCTCGGCCTCCCAAAGTGCTGGGATTACAGGCGTGAGCCATCACGCCCAGCCTTGGTTTACCTTCTAAGGACTTCTGTTCCTTGAAGGAACTAGAGCCGTTTTTTAAATTTCACTCTTCATGCCTGGGATTCTGATAATATTAATGGAATTGGCCGGTTCTTACAGAGGACTGGACCGTGAGGAGAGATTACTTCCCCTATCTTCCCCCTATGGCATTGATTCATCATTCCTTGGGGTCATGATGCCATTGCCAGCCGGATCTGATATGGACTGCCTCCTGCTGTATCTCATCCTCTGGGTGATTCCAAATCACCCAGAATATCCCCAGGGATCCTGATTCCCATCCGAGTCTTCTTTGCTTGCCCAGGGCTGTCCTCCACACTGACTCTTCTCAAACTTAAATTGTATATGCAACATGTGGAGATCTTGTTACTGCGTAGATTCTGATTAGTAGATCTAGGATGGGGCCTGTTATCTGATGATGCTGCTGGTCCAGGAACCACACTTTGAGGGGCAAGGCATTTCACCCAGCGTATTCCCTCCTCAGACTCCTTCCCACTGGACCCAGAGTTTATCCTTTCTGATCCCTTTTATTAAAGTCCCTACATATTTTTGCTTGCATTATCATGAACACTGTCTAAATAAAAAGTGCCAGGCCATCTGCTGACCCAAAGTGAGGTGAGAAGTCAGCTGAGCAGATTTTCATTGTAAACCCAGGAGGCACATTCTGACAGTGGTATAGAAACTCACAAACCAGAAGAATGTTATAGAGAGGACAAATGAAGTTCTCTATCTCTTTCTCTCTTCCTGCAGGATTTCACCTCTCAAACCTGTGAAGATAGTTCAGGCTCAGTAGCATTTGTCCTTTCTGTAACATTCTTCTGGTTTTGTGAGTTTCTATGCCACTGTCAGAATGCGCCTCCTGGGTTTGCTGACAGTCACCTAGAAACATGAATCTAAGTTCTTTAAAAAATGCTGACACTTCCACTCCACTGGATCTGATAAAATATGGGGTGGTGTGTTGTTCTCTTTCCTTTCTTCCATGCGATTTCCTCTAAACTAACATGCAAAACTGATGAAAGATGGTTGGAGTTAGAGTTTATTAGAGTGTTAGGATACTTTTAGAAAGGAGGAAAAAGGCTAAAGTGCTCTCTAAATTATCACTGTTCCTTGAGTAGCCGTAGAAAAGTGCCTAATGGCTACACTTTCACAAGTAAAGTAGACCTTTCTGCCTAGTGGTAACTTTGCTCTCTCGATCTGAGTTTTTTACCTGTGCTTCCTACACATCTCTCCTATATCTCTTATCCTAAACAAAAAGACTCTCATTCCTTGTATCCTTTTCCTTTCTGTGTCTCTTACAACGTCCTGAAGCCTTGGAGTGTGACATGGACTTCAGCTAGACGGGTAGCGATTCCTTTCATTGTCTGGTCTTATAAGTCCTTCAGCTTGACTTTGCTCTTCAATATTTCCATCAGTGGGAGCTGCGAGCCTGAATGTTCTTTAATGGATTGGCCTATGGGAAAGCATATTACCACCAAATACACTTAATTTTTTAAAAAATAATACTGTTTAAACCCATTTGAGAAAAGAATGTGTCTTCAATTAATGGTATATGGTGTGCTATACCTTGAGTCACTGAGTACCTATTACAGTAATCATTTATTTTCTTTCTGTCTCTCTGCCTGGGGTCTGTTGAAATCATTAAATGCCTAAGTCATCTCTAAGTGTTAGAAATATAGGTAACCACTGAAGCCTAGGTCAAGCTTTACCTTTGATCTGTGATGTAATCTTTACCCTGAGGCCTGGTTTCCTTGTTGGGATGGATAAAATCTCCCATGCTTTAAGAATCTCATAGAATCTCGAAAAAGGATTTGAGCCTACCCTTGATGTGGCACCATGGAAAAACAGGTCAACCTTCATTCTGGTCCTTGGCTAAGCTGGGGCTTATCAGATTCCTAAATCACTCATACCCGAATAATGAGTTATGAAATCAAAGTTTGCATCCTAGTTTATATCCATGTGGAACAATTCATGTGCTGAAGGATATGAATCTAGTATTACCAACTGTAAAGGGTTCCATTATTAGTGGCCTGCCTTTCATTCACAAACTTTTTAGTAATTGGGAAGGGCTTTAACCTTGAATCAGTCATCATTAACATAATTATCACTAGAGAAGCAACAAGATTTCCCTTTTCCTCATCTATAGGGAACATGAAATCTAGAAAGATTCAGCCTGGGTGCGGTGGGTCATGCCTGTAATCCCAGCACTTTGGGAGGCCAAGGTGGGCGGATCATGTGGGTCAGGAGTTCGAGACCAGCCTGGCCAACATGGTGAAACCCAGTCTCTACTAAAAATACAAAAATTAGCCAGGTATGGTGGCACAAGCCTGTAATCCCAGCTACTCAGGAGGCTGAGGCAGGAGAATTGCTTGAACCTGGGAGGTGGGGGTTGCAGTGAGCCAAGGTCGCGCCACTGCAGTCCAGCCTGGGTGACAGAGTGAGACTCTGTCTCAGAAAGAAAAAAAAGAAAAAAAAACCTAGAAAGATTCTGTAATTTCTCAAGGTCACACAGGATGCGAGCAGCCATCAAGTGCTTGAGCTTTTACTTCCTATTTAGCGCACTATTTAATAAGCTAGCCTGAACTTACTAACTTACTTCTGAAGCCAAATGTGATTTTCAGAGTATTTCATTTTCTATGTTATTAAAAAAAACCCTCCATTTCAAAAAGCCCTCTGGCTATAGTCCACATTTCTCTATAGACAGCAGCCTCTGAACGTGTGATTAAAAATGGAAATGTGCTTTTGGGAACTGATAATATGCTCTGAAACTCTGGTGCTTTTCCACTAGCAAAACAGTTAAGAGTGTTTTGTTTTTTTTTTTTTTTTTTTTTTTTTTTTTTTTTTTTACTGTTCATCATTTCTCACACCTCTAATACAAATGCTATTAGTATTAATAACATTGGGATTTGTATCTGATGTTTTCTGGAACTGAGACACAGCTTTACTGCCATGAGCAACATCTGGTAGTTTCTCTGTGGAACTGCTCATGCCTTTCCTGGGTCACACAAGAGCACTACCACTGGCCTCATAGGAAAGATGAAACATCCTTTGGTGTTAAATATCCCCAGTGTTATTGTCATTTCAGTTTGGCAGTAATCATTTGAATGACTATCCCAAAGTATCCAATAAGCCAGTAACAAACAGAGAGAGGTTGTTAGAGCCATTATGTATCATTGATGGGCCATATAGTTTAGTTCTTGCAACCTCTCTGTGTCTCACCTTCTCATTTCTAAGTTTCCTTAGAGAACCAGATTTTTTATTCTATTCCACATTCTACATTACATATTATTTAGGTGCTGTTCTAAGAACTTTATACATATTAACGTTTGTTTGTATAACAACCCTACTATAGGTAAGTACTGTTGTCACCGTATTTATAGATGAGGAAACTGAAGTCTACACATTACATTGTTCAAAGTCACACAGCTAGTGAGTGTCAGAGTTGCCACTGGAACCCGATCTGGCTCCAAAATTCATGCTCTTGATCACTGTAGTCTTCATCATGACATTGCCCTTGCCTAAGTCCTCACAGCTTTCGATTTCTTAATTTGTTGTTTAGGAGGTCTTCCTTTTGCTTACTTACCAGTGTTTTGAGATTTATTCTGCCAGATTAATTATAAAATACATTTGGATTAATGGTGAAAAAGATCATTGAATTCCTTGGTTAGCCTTGTGTGCTCCTAGTGACAATATTGAACAATTTTCAAAAGATTCTTTTTGGGCAATTCCAATCTGGTAAGTGCAAAGCTATGCTTGTAGAAATTCTATGGTCGAAGCACTCCAATCAAATCTCTCCATTACCCTTTCAGCCTCTCTTGTGGCTAACGTGCACACTGGCAGCCAATCAGCAAATTGGAAAGTGAGCCTTAGCAAAACTGAATCCTGAAACAGATTTAAGTTAAAGGGGAAGTGACTTGAATCTTGATCTTGAACCACAAAAACTTTTGACGAAACTCATTATGAAGAAACGAATCTTTTGCTGAGTTTCCAAGAAACCAAATTTTATGAAAACTTTTTATTTTTAACACCAGATATATTATCAATCTAGGTGAAGCCAAGAAATGTAGGGGATCTTATAAAAACATCCTCATGTAAGATTTTTGGACTATTTGGGAGACAATGACATTTCTAGGTGTGTAAGAAATCAGTCCTGAGCATTAAGGATATGTGATTAATTTCATTAAGCATATTTTTTTTCTTTTTTTGATAAGGAATCCTTTGTTTGAGTTAAGTGTTTATTGTGGGAAATGAGGGAGTCCAGCCATGAATGGAGTCTAAGAGGTGGTAACACTTGTGTTTGTTTCTTAGCACTTGGTGGGCAACTGGAAGGACCTGAATGTTTCATCCTTACTATGAGGCCAGTGGTAGAGCTGTTGTGAGTGTGACCCAAGAAAGGCATGAGCAGTTCCATAGAGAAACTACCAGATGTTGCTGATGGCAATATAGCTGTGGCTCACTTCCAGAAAACATCATATACAAATCCCAAATTTGAAAAAATGAGTAGTTAAAAATTATCTATTTGCATTTTAGAAGCATTCTTCACTTCACAAAAGGTTCAACGAGGAGTTTCTTTAAATAGCTTGTTCCCTTAATGTGCTTAAAATAAAATTTGATTTATAAACAAATTCTCAGAAACACAATTACAATAAGGGAAGTATAATTATAACTTTAAAGAGAGAATTATATGATTCTTTATATAGAACATTTATATAGGAGATGAATGCTTTTCTGTTTCCTTTAAATCATTATTTCAAATGGTTTGAAGTAGGGATGTCCAACTTTTTGGCTTCCCTGGGCCACACTGGAAGAAGAATTGTCTTGGCCACACATAAAATACACTAACATTAATGATAGCTGATGAGCTAAAAAAAATCACAAAAAAATTCCTAATGTTTTAAGAAAGTTTATGAATTTGTGTTAGGCAGCATTCAAAGCCATCCTGGGCTGCAAGTAGCTGGCCCATGAGCCATAGGTTGGACAAGGTCAGTTTAAAGCCATCATATTCAAATTCCATAATAGTATGTAGTTATTGCACATTATTTCCATGGTTTATCGTTTACATTGTTTTTATATATGTTCCTACTGTGACTAGACCCTCTCCATATCCCTGTGAGGTCAATGAGGGAGGAGTTAGTTGACCATTTTACAGATAGTTGAGCTTGCTAAGGTTCTGAAAGACTGGGGCATGCCTTTTAAAATATAGCTAGAACAGCATTTTTCTTTTAAATTTATTAGCTAACTGATAAAATTGTACATATTTGTCATGTACAACATAATGTCTTGATAAATGCATACATTGCAGAATGGCTAAACTGAATTAATTAGCATATACATTATCTCACATATTTATCTTTGTTCATGTGATGAGAACACTTAAATTTACTCTATTAGAATTTTCAATAATACAATTTATTGTTATTTATTATAGTCACCATGTGAACTAGATCTCTTGAACTTGTTCCTCCTATTTAACTGAAATTTTGTACCTTTAGACCAATATTTCTTTAACCCCTTATAACCTTCAGGCCCTGGTAACTACCATTCTACTCTCTGCTTCTATTAAGTTTGGCTTTTTTAGATTTCACATATAAGTGAGATCAGCAGTGTTTGTCTTTCTGCACCTGGCTTATTTCACTTAACATAATAACCTCCAGTTCCACCCATGTTGTTGCAAATGACGGGGTTTTGATGATCCTTTAAAAAGTGAGATTTCTTAATTTGGACTTTTCTGTGACATTATTGAGTAAAAACATTAAAGCCATAGCAGCAGGGCAACTGGAGGCAAGAACTAGCACAATACTAGACTTAACCTAGGGTTCAAGGGAGTTCTGCTAGGAACATCATTTTCCTTTTGTAACACAGAGGGTGGTGGGGATGGAGTAGGAATCATCTAGACTCACAAACACCAATTTGAGGAATAGCTTGAGCTACCTCCCTTAGATTCATGATACAAAATAGGGGTCTGGGCTGGGCCGGACATGGTGGCTCATGCCTGTAATCCCAGCAATTTGGGAGGCTGAGGTGGGCAGATCACCAGAGGTCAGGAGTTCAAGACAACCCTGGCCAACATGGCAAAACCCTGTTTCTACTAAAACTACAAAAATTAGCTGGGCATGGTGTCACACGCCTGTAATCTCAGCTTCTTGGGAGGCTGAGGCAGGAGAATTGTTTGAACCTGGGAGACAGAGGTTGCAGTGAGCCGAGATCATGCCATTGCACTCCAGTCTGGATGACAGAGTAAGACTCTGTCTCAAAAAAAAAAAAAAAAAAAAAAAAAAAAAAAAAAAAAAAAAAAGAGGCTGAATCCTCTAGATGATTTAACATTTTGGTTTGTTTATTCAGATCTTTCTTCTTCTTCATTTTAAAATGTTGTCAAAATTACACTAGTCTTTACAATATGAGTTATTTGACAGGTCTTTTCCTCTAATTAAACATAAACAATTAGTTCATGCATTTTATTTTACATATTGTCACTGTATAAAATGTTCTTCTTTGTATATAATTACAATATGAGAACTCAAAGTGAAGAATATGTGGGAAAAAATAAAGCCACAACCTGCTTATTCATGAAATCCATTAATGGAATCATTTTGGCACATTTATAGTAGAAGAGTTGAGCTAATCACAACTTTATGAGTGGGAAAGTTAAGAATTTTTTCATTTACCAGGTGACTTGCAAAGTCAATGAGCCTGTAAGAGACGAACTACTTTATGGTCACAGGCATGCATAGTATATACAACCCATGGCTCTTTATCTTTCTTGAGTGGCCTGTTAAGAATAACTGAAGCAGACAATGCTGCATAAAAAATCCTGACTCACGCAATCTTTCTCACAGATTTAAAGAGTACTCAGAAATTTTGTTAGGGCTTTATCTTAATGTTTATTAAAAATGTCTTTCACCATGAAAATGAGCAGAGCCCTTTAAGATAGCACGTGAATTTACAATTATTTTTTCCTATCTGAAAATACTGTCCCTATCCTCTTTGTGAAACACCTAAATTTCATATAAAGGGAAAAATAAATCTGTTACCATGGCTTCTGCTGTATTTGCTTATTCTACTAGGTATACAAGGGACTTCAAAAAGTTCATTGAAAAATAAAATTAATAGATAAAAATAAAAACATAAACTTTATTTCTCAATATAAGTTCCGTCAAGTTGAAGACACTTTTGTAAGTGATGTTACCAGCCATTTAATCCATTCCTAAAGAACGGAGATTCCTGGGGTTTAGCCATATCAATGCATTCTTTTTCACATTATTGGCTAAAGAAAAGCAAGTGCTCTTTAAAGATTTTTTAGGATTATAAAACAAAAGGAAGTCAGAAGAAACCAAATTCGAACTGTAAGGTGGATGCCTAATGATTCTCCATCAAACTCTCAAAAAATTACTCTTGTTTACAAAAAGAATGAGCAGGAACATTATTGTGGTGGAGAATGACTCTCTGGTGAATCTTTCCTGGGCATTTTTTCTGCTAATGCTACGGTTAACTTTCTCAAAATACTCTCATAACAAGCAGATGTAATTGTTCTTTGGCCCTGTGGAAAGTCAACAAGCAAAATGCCTTGAAAACTATTGCCATGAGCTTTGCTCTTGACTAGCCTGCTTTTGCTTTGCCTGGACCACTTCCACCTCTTGGTAGCCATTGCTTTGATTGTGCTTTGTCTCCAGGATCATACTGGAAAAGCCATGTTTCATCTTCTGTTACAATTCTTCAAAGGAATTCTTCAGGATCTTGATCCCAGTTATTTAAAATTTCCCTGAAAGCTCTGCTTTTGTCTGTACTGATTTGGGTGCCATGGTTTTGTCACTCATTGAGTGAAAGGTCTTCTTAACTTTAATTTTTCAGAATCGTGTAAACTGAACCAATTGAGATGTCTATGGTATAGGCTACTGTTTGTGTTGTTAATTGTTGGCTCTCTTCAATTATAGCATGAATAAGATTAATTATTTTTCTTGCAAATTGATGTAGATGATCTGTTGCTGAGGGCTTCATCTTCAACATTATTTTATCCCTTCTTGAAATGAGTTGTCCATTTGTAAAATGCAGATTTCTTTGGAGCATTGTCTGCATAAACTTTTAATAAAACATCAGTCATTTCATTATTCTTTTACCTATACTTCACCATAAATTTTGTGCTTGTTCTTGCTTCAATTTTTGAAGAATTCATGTTACTCTGATAGAGGATATTTTAATACTGATGTCTTATCCTTCTAGCCTCAAACTAGATCCTGTTCAGGCATGTTATAATAAGTTAGTATGAATTTATTTTGGTGCATAAATTTTTGACATCCATGAATAGTTTTTTCATAATACACATTTTCCATGAACTTAACGGAGACTCCATATTACTGATGTCTCAGTCTTTGGAGGCCAGAGTTTGCACTCCTCTTATGAACAAATGAAGACCCATGCTGTTTCATTAGACATGACCTTCCTAGGGAAACACAATTGAGAAACAAAAGGATATGTTTACTGTTTTCTTCATTTTCATAGAAAAGTTTATTACTTATGTGTCCATGTGTTCTCATCATTTAGATCCCACTTATAAATGAGAACACGTGGTATTTGTTTTTCTGTTCTTGTGTTAGTTTGTTAAGGATAATGGCCTGTAGCTTCATCCATGTTCCTGCAAAGGACATGATTTCATTCTTTTTTTGTGGCTGCATAGTATCCCATGGCATATATGTACCTCATTTTCTTTATCCAGCCTATCATTGATAAACATTTAGGCTGATTTTATGTCTTTGTTATTGTGAATAGTGCTACAATAAAGAGCACTATTGCTCCTTCAATGAACTACATGTGCATGTGTCTTTATGATAGAACAATTTACATTCCTTTGGGTATATATCTAGTAATGGGATTGCTGGGTTAAATGGTAATTCTGTTTTTAGGTATTTGAGGAATCACCACCCTGCTTTCCACAATGGTTGAACTAATTTGCACTTCCACCAACAATATATAAATGTTACTTTTTCTCCATAATCTCACCAGCACCTGTTATCTTTTCACTCTTTAATAATAGCCTGTGTGACGGATGTGAGATGGTATGTCTTTGAGATTTTAATTTGCATTTCTCTAATGATCAGTGATGTTGAATTTTTTACATATGCTTATTGGCCACAGGTATGTCTTCTTTTGAAAAGTGTCTGTACATGTCCTTTGTCCACTTTTTAATAAAGTTTGTTTTCTCCTCTAAATTTTTTTTTCTTTCTTTTTTTTTAGCCAGAGTCTCACTCTGTCACCCAGGCTGGAGTGCAGCGGTGCGATGTTGGCTCACTGCAACCTCTGCCTCCCGGGTTCAAGCAATTCTCTGCCTCAGCCTCCTGAGTAGCTGGGATTACATGTGCCTGCTGCCATGCCTGGCTAATTTTTTTGTATTTTTAGTAGAGATGGGGTTTCCTCATCTTGGCCAGGCTGGTCTTGAACTCCTGACCTCGTGATCCGCCCACCTCAGCCTCCCAAAGTGCTGAGGTGGGTTACAGGCATGAGCCACCATGCCCAGCCTCTGTAAATTTGTTTAAGGTCCTTATAGATGCTGGATATTAGGCCTTTGTGAGATACATGGTTTGCAAAATTTGTCTCCCATTCTGTAGATTGTCTGTTTACTCTGCTTATATTTTCTTTTGCTGTGCAAAGGCTCTTAATTGGTTCCTATTTGCCAAGTTTTGCTTTTGTTGCAATTGCTTTTGGCATATTCATTATGAAATCTTTGCCCATTCCTATGTCCAGAATGGTATTGCCTAGGTGGTCTTCTAGGATTTTCATAGATTTGGGTTTTAAATTTTAGTCTTACTCCATCTTAAGCTGATTTTTGTCTATGGTTTAGGGAAGGGGTGCAGTTTTAATCTTGTGCATATGGCTAGCCAGTTATCCCAGCACCATTTATTGAATAGAGAGTTCTTTCCCCATTTCTTGTTTTTGTCAGCTTTGTTGAAGATCAGATGGTTGTAGGGGCGTAGCCTTATTCCTGGGTTCTCTATTCTGTTTCATTGCTCTATGTGTCTGTAAAAACAGTAATAAATTTCATAGCGTTATATACAGTATTAGTGCCAAAGTTTGTCACAACTTTTGTTATAGATAATTTTTGCAGATAACACACTGTAGGAAATCCAGCCAATTCTTTTGGTTATGAATGCTTATTGCACAGATGTGACCATAACGTTTATTATGCAGTGTTCTAGATTGATGACAGAGGGTGAGCGTGTCAATATCCAGGATCACTGAGTCCTATTAGTTTTTCGTATATAGATATAAACTCAATTTCTTTTGTGCAGATGCTATCTGATTACTATAAAAATATGTTGGATATGAAAAAGAAAAAAAGTTTGGTCAGCATAACTTCTACATAAGGAAGCTAGACCAGGAAATAAAAACAAAAGAATAGGATGAGTTACGGAATGTAGAACAATGATTAATTTATTTACATTGAGAGACACTTTCATTGCTTCCTCTGAAATTCAGGGTAATGGTGTGCTTCTTCATTGTGTTGTTTTTATGCTGGAATCACAGGGCCAAGTGAGCAGTACTTCTTCCTCATTGCTGCCTGAACCATTAGCTGCCATAAAGAGTGGCTCATTGCTTGCTTGCTCCTCACTATCAGAGTTCATTATGAAGAATCATTATAGCTTTAACCTCCTTCATTGCAGACAGGTTTTATAACTTCCTGAGATAAATCAAACCTACCTGCATTATCTATCTCTACCAGCCTCATCATGTTCCTTAGATGTCCAGATATTCTGTCACTAAGCGGACTATTTCCTGCAGAAAAAATTGTGATAGAACTTTACTGACACAATTGGGATATCGTTTAGTCAGACCCATAAACTATAATATGGTAATCGCTAAAGGTTTTTCTGGAGAAATATCTGAAGATATTTGATGACACAATAAGAATAAGGCAAATCTCAAGGAGTTTTTAAGGGTGAAATATAAAAATGACAAAGAAATATGGATAATTGAATAAATAAAAACAACAGGAATGGCCCTTTGGATATGATATTCTTTTGATATCAGAGGAATACAATGGAATATGTCACCAAGGTAATATATATATATGAAATGTTCAGAAATTAATAACTGATTATATAATATTATTTTCCTGAATGTTGAATTATCCTTCTGCCAATGAATGCTTTTAAAGACTATTTCTAAGAGAGGATTCAAACACACTTAAATGTATATAAAATCTTTCAATGTCTTTTTCCACCCTCAGTACATTAAGATATTTGTTTTAATCATGAATGCACAGTATGTATAGACTCATACATCACCTTATTTGGTAGAAAGAAAAGCTTATTTTAATCCTTGTTTTGGGGACACACTTTGGAATTGAGTTTAGTTATCAGAAATATATGAAAGTAAATCTTTGAGTACTTAAATATTTTAACCTCCCTCATTGTGCATGATCATAAGTCAGGGAGGAGGAATGTAATTAATTAAGAGACAAATTCAAGGAAGTGTTGATGACTACCAATGTTGTTTCCTCAGGGCTATACAAACATGTGACCTGGTTTTTCTCTTTTTAGGTGGAAGGCCTTGAATACAAATATACATTTTAGGGTAGTAACATTCCAAATGCAAATTGTGGTCTGAATAGTCTAGGGGAAATAGTGGGAAAGAAAACTTGTAGCAGAAAGAATAAGAAAACATATTTTCATTTGCACATATCTAATGATTATTTAATAATGTCCTTGAGCATACGAATTTGGGGCTTCTAAAGGAAGAAGCAAGTTCTTGCTTATGCTTAGCTGGACATGGAGTGATCCACCATCTCTAAGATTATGTTGTCAGAGCTCTATACCACATCATAAAAGTGTAGTTAAATAATTGTTGCATTGATAAATTGTACCAGCATGTTGACTGTAATGGATTCAATTTTAATTGACATCATTCTACCTCTGGCAGTTATAAATGGATCAGAAAAACTGACAGTTTTTCACAGATTGTACTAAATGCTGCTGAGAGCAGTTTATGTTTTTAAAAGGCTTTTTTTCTACCAAAAGGACTTTCCAGCACAAGACATACTGGCAAAATAATAGTAGGCTTTAGTTTAATCAACACAAGACTGTCAGTATATAAGCAGAATCTTCTATGCTATTCTTACACATAAATACTCCTAGCTTTTTAAAGCAGCGTGATTTACTGTCTCATGTACAAATAACAAGAGCATCCGGAGTGAGAAGCCAATTGTCCACCATTTACCAAATTTCACTCAGTTCACCGGAAAGTGTATGAGCTTTCGAACTGCTAAATATATTCTGTGACTAACTTATTGAAAGGCAGTGCTCCCTTCCGGAATCTCAGTTCCATAAGCAAGTCAAATGGGGAGGAAATGTCCTATTTAAGCTATTTATATTTATATTTTAAAGGCATCAGTAATTAAATATATTGATATAGTTGAAGGAAGTGACTAGGTGCATTATATTATTTGACATGAAGAGCATAGCTTTCTAATATAAACGCTTGTGAAAAATAATTTTGGCAAAGGCTTACTGCTATTAGGACATCAATAAGCAAAGAAAAGTAATGCACACAGTGGATTCCAGATGGCATTGCCTCAATGGAATGACATCACGTAAGAAAGTCTGAAACATTTTATTTATTTTAACAAATGACTATCTTTCCATATTCTTCTTTATGTGCAATCAAAGATTATAGATAGTTTTATTTCCATACCACTTTCATCTTTTAAAATTCTGTTCTGAAGCGTACAATTATTCTGTGCATTTTTCAGGATGTCTCTGGATAATCCTTATTTTCGTAGGCAACATCTTCAATATTGCAACATTTAAATTTATATCAAACTGTTCATCATTTCTCTCTGTCATTTGTTGTGGTAAAATAAACATAACATAACATTTACCATTTTAACCATTTTAAAGTCTATAGTTCAGTGGCATTCAGTACATTCACGCTGTTGTGCAATCATCATCACTGTCCATATCCAGAACGTTTTAATCATCCCTTATTGAAACTCTGTACACATTAAACAATGTTTCTCCATTTCCCCATACCCACAGTCCTTGGCAGCCACCATTCTACTTTGTCTCTATGAATTTGACTACTCCAGATACCTCATATAAGTGGAATTATACAATATTTATTCTTAGAGACTGACATTTCACCTGACATAATGTTCTCCAGCTTCATTCATGTTACAGAATGTATCAGAATTTCATTCCTTTTAAAGGCTGAATAATATTCCATTGTATGTACATACCACATTTTATTCATTTATTTATTGATAGAGATTTGGGTTGTTTCCACCTTTTGGCTATTGTGAATAATACTGCTAAAAACTCTTGGAGTAGATTATTTTCTTGCCTCTATTTTAGCCTTCACTTTCTGCATTATGTTTACTTATGATCATAATATTTCTTACGTGGCGAATTATACGCTTCTTGAGAATCCTTAATGGTTTTGTGTTCATAAGCCCATATCAACTGAACACTTTTTAGACAGAATAGGTATTACATGCTATCAGTTGAATTGGTAAATGCATCTCAGATAAACCCTAGACTTTGGACATAATCCAGACTTTGGACATAACTATCATCATCAACAAGAAGAAAAAATAAATCACATCCTTTCAATAATGATCACGGATAAACCCCTCTGCTTCTCTCCTGAGTCTCCAATTTACTTTAAGCATTCTCAGAATAAGGAGGAAAATGGAACTCCTCCAGATCAACCATTCATTCAATTGTATAAACTATATTACAAAACTACTAAAAATAGTAGATAATGATATACATGTTATAGTTACAAATTTGAAAGATAGAACATTTAAGTTTCATCCTGAATCAATGAATTAGTTAACAGCTTTCTTTGTTACTATGGTATAAAAATTTAGTAGATAACAGGTCCTATTTGCCAGTCTCATAGGGCAGCCTTGTAAGTGAATTAAATGAAATTAATCCTATCAACACAGTCTTATGTCACTTAATGATAGGGGTACCTTCTGAGAAATGCCTTGCTGGGTGATTTTGTCATTGTATGAACATTATAGAGCTTACTTATCCAAACCTAGATGGTAGAGCCTACTACACACCTAGGCTATATTGTGTAGACTATTGCTCCTAGGCTACAAACCTGTACACATGTTACTGTACTGAATACTGTAGGCAATTTTAACGCAATCGTATTTGTCTATCTAAACATAGAAAACATAGAAAGGGTACAGTAAAAATAGTATGTAAAAGATAAAAAAAGATACACACCTATATAGGGCAGCTCCATTTATAATTTAATGGGATCACCATTGTATATGTGGTCTGTCTTTGGCCAAAATGTCATTATGCAGTGCCTGACTGTAGATGCTTTTTAGCTGGTATAATTTTTGCCATCCTATTTATCCATATAACATAACTTAAGCAACATACTTTATCAAGGCTGATGCACTAAGTGATTCTGAATCTGGAGAAAGAACTAAAACTGTAAAGATGATAATAATTGAGTTTATTCAGCACTACTATGGATCCAGCTGCTGTACCAGGTACTTGGCATTTATTATTTCATATGAATAAATTTATGCTTTTACAGCTACTGTTTTTCAATACAAGGAGAAACTGAAGAGCAGAGAAGTTATTTAATTTGGCAGGAAATTTGGTCAACATTAGTATCCAGGTTTGTCTGGCACCAAAATACCATCTCCTTCCAGTATCTTAAAATATGATTTGCAATAAAATTATTAAAATATTTTTCAAACATTTAGCTTTTCCAACTGTGTCACTTTTTTAGGTAAAACTACTAGGGAGCTAAGTTTTTAAAAAATGATTTTAAAATAAACTATTTTTAAAAAGCTAATATATGCATATAGTACAAAATCCAGTACATATGAGAGTGTGTGAAAGAAATCTTCCCATTCTTATGTCCAGCCACCTATTCTCCCTCTCCAGGAGTAGCTACTATTATTAATTTGGATTGTACTTTTCCATAGACATCCTCTGAAAATATAAGCACGTATTTCATGTAGTTGTTTCACTTAAAATATCTTAGCTGTTTTTTCCGTATCAGTACATACAATGCTGCTTTATTGCTTTAACAGCTATGTAAGATGCTACTTTGTCATTGAACCATAATTGTTTAGCCAGTCCACTGTTGATCAACATTTATATTGCTGCATTTTTTTCCTTTGCTATTGAAACTAAAGCTTCAGTGAGTATCTCCATATTATATCCACTTTACACATGTGCTAAAATAGTTCAAGGATAATTCCCTAGAAGTACAATTTCTGGAAAAGATTCTATATATTTTTAACTTTTATAGATATTGGTTGAATTTTCTTAAATATTTTTAAGGTAATAAAAAAAGAATTTCTTCTGAGAGGCTCAAGGTCCTCTATAAATTCCACAGAATCAACAATAGAATTCTGGGAGAAGGCAAGCAGCAAGTATTGCAGTAAAGCTATAATTAAATTAAAAACCAGCATCTCCTATAATGTGGTTAGTGTCATCATAGATCTTGTGTATCAATGAGGCTAGGAAGTAAAGCAAAATGTGCTTTTAGGGGAAGAGGTAGAGCAAGATGGCAGAATAGAAAGCTTCACCAATTGTCCCCACAAGGACACCAAGTTAACAAGTATCTACACTGAAAAAAAACCTTCGTAAGAACCAAAAATCAGATAAACACTCATGGTACCTGGTTTCAACTTCATATCGCCGAAAGAGGCAATGAGGAGATAGGAAAAACAGTCCTGAATCTCTGACTCCACACCTCCTCCACCCCCAGCAGCCGTGGGATGGTGCAGAGAGAGTATCTGGGCTTTGGGGGAAGGAGAACACAGCAATTGTGTGGCATGGAACTCAGGATTGTTCTGTTGCAGCAGAAAGAAAAACCTGACCAGACTCAGCTGATGCCCACACATGGAGGGGGCATTTCAACCAGCCCTAGCCAGAGGGGAATCATCCATCCCAGCAGTCTGAACTTGAGTGCCTACAAACCTTGCTACCGAGGGCCAAAGTGCTCTCAGTTTCTAAGTAAACTTGAAAGGCAGTCTAGGCCATAAGGACTGCAACTCATAGGCAAGTCCTAGGGCTTAACTAGGCCCAGAGACAGTGGACTGGAGGGGCGGGAGGTGGTGGGGTGGTTGGGGGAGTGATGCAACATACTGAGACACTAGCTGGGGCAGCTAAGGGAGTGCTGGCATTGCTCCTCCCCTAATCTCAGGCTGCAGAGCTCCTGAGAGCTCAAGAGAGATACCTTTCTGCTTGAGGAGAGGAGAAAAAAGTGTGGGGAAGACTTTGTCTTGCATCTTGGATACCAGCTCAGCCACAGCAGGATAGGGCACTGGTCAGAGTCATGAGGCCCCCATTCCAGGCCCTAGCTCCCAAATGATGTTTCTAGACACATCCTAGGCCAGAAGGGAACATGCTGCCCTGGAGAAAAGGACCCAGTTTTTCCAGCATTCATCGCCTGCTAACTGAAGAGCCCTTGGGTCTTGAAAAATCAGCAGCGATACCCCTATACTACATTGAGGACCTTGGGTGAGCCTCTGAGACTTGCTGGCTTCAAGGGAGACTCAGCATATTACCAGCTGTGGTGGCTATGGGACAAAACTCCTGCTTGAGAAAAGTGGAGGGAAAAGTAAAGGGGGCTTTGTTTTGCACCTTAGATACCAGCACAACCACAGTAGAGCACCAAGTAGGCTCTTAGAGTCCCTGGTTCCAGGACTTGACTTTTGGATGGCATTTCTGGACCTTCCCTGGGCCAGAGAAACCACTGCCCTGAAGGGTGAGTCCCAGGCCAGGCAGCATTTACCACACACTGGCTTAAGAGACCTTGAGCCTTAAGGGAACATTGGTGGCAGTCTGACAGTACTCCTTGTGGCCAGGGGTGGTGGTCACTATGGGGTGAGGCTCCTCCGCCTTTGGAAAGAGGAGGGAAGAGTGGGAAGAGAGGGAAAGAGAGGGAAGAGAGGGAAAACTCTTGTGATTTGAATGCCAGCTGCAATACAATAGAATATCATGAAGAGTTCTAAGGTTTTTGACTCTAGTCCTTGACTCCCAGAAGGCACTTCTGGACCCACCTAAGGCCTGGGGACCTTGCTACCATGAAGGGAAGAACACAGGCCTGGCTGGCTTTGCCACCTGCTGATTGTAGAGCCCCAGGGCCTTCAGTGAACATAGGCAGTAGACAGGGAGTGATTATAGCAGGCCTTGGGCGAGACCCAGTGCTGTGCTGGCTTCAAGTCTGACCCAGCACAGTCATAGTGGTGGTGGCCACAGCATGCTTGTGTCACTCAATCCCCAGCTTTAGGTGGCTCAGAACAGAAAGAGAGAGACTCTGTATGTTTGGGAGAAAGTAAAGGAAGAGAATCAGAGTCTCCACCTGGTAATCCAGAAAATTATTTCAGATCTTGTGGTGGTACCTCTATGAGGCTGCAAGAACCACAGTGATACTGGGCTTGGGGTGCCCCCTACAGCAGAAACAGCTTAAACCACAATACCCAACTCCTTTAAAATATCTGGAAAGTCTTCCCAAGAAGGTAGCTTCAAATAAGCCCAGACAATGAAGACTAAAATAAATACCTAACTCTTCAATGCCCAGACACGGAAGAACATCTGCTAGCATCAGCACTATCCAGGAAAACATGGCTTTACCAAATGAACTAAATAAGGCACCAGGGACCAATCTTGGAGAAACAGAGATATATGAGCTTTCAGACAGAGAATTCAAAATAGCTATGTTGAGGAAACTCAAAGAAATTCAATATAACACAGAGAAGATAAATTTAACAAAGAGATTGAAATAATTAAAAATAAGCAGAAATTCTGGAGCCAAAAAATGCAATTGGCATACTGAAGACTGCGTCAGAGTCCATTAATAGCAGAATTGATCAAGTAGAAGAAAGAATTAATGAGCTTAAAGAAAGACTACTTGAAAATGCACACAGGAGACAAAAGAAAAAAGAATTTAAAAAACAATAAAACATGCCTACAGGATCCAGAAAATAGCCTCAACAGGGCAAATCTAAGACTTATTGGTCTTAAAAGGGAGGTGGAGAAAGAGATAAGGGGAGAAAGTTTATTCAAAGGGATAATAACAGAGAACTTCCTAAACCTAGAGAAAGATATCAATACTCAGATACAAAAAGGTTATACAATACCAGGCAGATTTAACCCAAAGAAGAATACCTCAATGCATTTAATAATCAAACTCCCAAAGTCAGTGATAAAGAAAGGATCCAAAAAGCATCAAGAGAAAAGAAGCATATAACATACAATGGAGCTCCAATATAACTGCAGCAGAGTTTTCAGTGGGAACCATGGCCAGGAGAGACTGGCATAACATATTTAAAGTGCTGAAGGAAAAAAAAAACCTTTTACCCTAGAATAGTGTATGTGGTGAAAATATCCTTCAAACATGAAGGAGAAATAAAGACTTTTCCAGACCAAAAAAAAAAAAAATGCTGAGGGATTTCATTAATACCAGGCCTGTCGTATAAGAAATGCTAAAGGGAGTACTTCATTTAGAAAGAAAAAGGCATTAATGAGCAACAAATAATCACTTGAAGGTACAAAACTTACTGGTAATAGTAAGAACACAGAAAAATACAGAATATTGTAACACTGTAACTGTGGTTTGTAAATAACTCTTATTCTAAGTAGAAAGACTAAAGGATGAACCAATCAAAAATAATAACTACAACTTTTCCAGACATAGCACAATAAGATATAAGTAAAAACAACAAAAAGTTAAAAAGCAGTGGGACAAAGTCAAGGTGAATTTTTATTAGTTTTCTTTTCTCTTGCATTTGTTTATGCAAATAGTGTTGTTGTTATCAGGTTAAAATAATGGATTATAAGATAGTATTTGCAAGCCTCATTGTAATCTCAAACAAAAAAGCATACAATGGACACACAAAACATAAAAAGCAAGAGACTAAATCATATCACCAGAGAAAATCATTTTCACTACAGGAAGATAGGAATTGAAAGAAAGGAGGAAGAGAAAACCACAAAATAATCAGAAAACAAACAACAAAATGGCAGGAGTAAGTCCTTACTTATCAATAATAACATTGACTGTGAATGGACTAAACTCTCCAATCAAAAGACATAGACTGACTGAATGGATGTAAAAACAAAACTCATTAATCTGTTGCCTACAAGAAACACACTTCACCTATAAAGACACACATAGACCAAAAATAAAAAGATGGAAGAAGATATTCCATGCCAGTGGATGCCAAAAAAGAGCAAGGGTTGCTATACTACATCAGATATTAATAAAATATATTTCAATACAAAAAGAAGAGACAAGGTCATTATATAATAAAGGTGTCAATTCAGCAAGAGGATATAACAATTTAAAATATATATGCATCCAACAGAAAAGCACCCAGTTATATCAAGGAAATGCTGTTAAAGCTAAAGAGAGAGGCCTCAATACAATAATACCTGAAGACTTCAACACCTCACTTTTATCATTGGACAGATCTTCCAGACAGAAAACAACAAAGAAACATCAGAATTAATCTTCACTATAGACCAAATGGATATAATAAATATTTACAAAACATTTCGTCCAAAGCCTATAGAATGTACATTCTTTTCCTCAGCACATGGATTATTCTCAAGTCTAGACCATATCTTTGGTCACAAAACAAGCCTTAAAACATTCAAAAAATTGAAATAATATCAACCATCTTCCCTGACCACAATGGACTGAAACTAGAAATTATGAACAAGAAGAATTTTGGAAACTGTACAAATACCTGGAAATTAAACAATATGCTCCTGACTGACAAGTGGGACAATGGAAAAATTTAGAAAACAACTGAAAAACTTCTTGAAACAAATGATAATGAAAACAACATACTAAAACCTATGGGATACAACAAAAGCAGTACGAGAAGGGAAGTTTACAGCTATAAGTGTCTACATTAAAAAGAGGAAAAACTTCAATAAACAATCTAGTTATGCATATTAAAGAATTAGAAGAGCAAGAACAAACCAAACCTGAAATTAGTATAAGAAATAATAAAGATTAGAGCAGAAACAAATAAAACTGAAATAAAAAATACAAAAGATCAATGAAACAAAAAGTTGGTTTTCTGAAAAGTGAAGCAAAATTGACAAAACTTTAGCCAAACTAAAAAAAGAAGATGCAAATAAATAATATCAGAAATGAAAAAGGAGACTTTCCAACTGATATTGCAGAAAATCAAACGACCATTAGTGGCTGCCATGAGCAACCTTATGCCAATAAATTGGAAAATCTAGAAGAAATGAACAAATTCCTAGATATGTACAACCTACCAAGATTGAACCAGAAATAAATCCAAAACTTGAAAAGACTAATACCAAATAATGAGATTGAAATAATAATAAAATGTCTCCCACTAAAGAAAATACCAGGACTTAATGGTTTCACTATTAATTTCTACCAAACACTTAAAGAAGAACTAATGCCAATCTTATTCAAACTATTCTGGAAAATAGAGGAGGAAGGAATATTTCCAAACTCATTCTATGAGGCCAGTATTACCCTGATACCAAAAACCAGGCAAAGACACATCAACAAAAGAAAACTACAGGCTAATATGTCTGATGAATATATATACAAAAATCCTCCACAAAATACTAGCAAACCCAATTCAATAATACATTAGAAAGATTATTCATCATTACGAAGTGAGATTTATCCCAGGAGGCAAGAATGATTCAACATGTGCAAATCAATCAATGTATATATGTAATATATCACATCAAAAGAATGAAGTATAAAGATGATATGATCATTTCAATTGGTGCTGAAAAAGCATTTGATAAAATTCAACATCCCTTCATGATAAAAAATCCTCAAAATACTATCTATAGAAGGAACATACTCCAACATGATAAAAGCCATATATGATGGACTGACAGCAAGTATATTGAATGAGGAGAAACTGAAAGCCTTTCCTGTAAGAGCTGGAATATGACAAGGATGCTCACTGTCACCATGGTTGTTCAGCATAGCATTGGAGGTCCTAGCTAGAGCAATCAGTCAGGAGAAAGATATAAAGGGCATCCAAGTTGGAAATGAAGTCAAACTATCCTTGTTTTCTGAAAAACCTAAAAATGCCACAAGAAAACTGTGAGAACTGTTAAACAGAGTCAGTAAAATCGAGGTGTACAAAATCAACATACAAAAATCAGTAGCATTTCTGTATGTCAACAGTGAAGAATGTGAAAAAAAATCCCATTTACAATAGCCACACATAAAATTAAATACCTATGAATTAGCTTATCCAAAGAAGTGAAAGATCTCTATAATCAAAACTACAAACACTGATGAAGGAAATTGAAGAGGACACCAAAAAGAAAAAGAAGAAAAAATATTCCATGTTTATGTTTGGAAGAATGAACATTGTTAAAATGTCCTCACTACCGAAAGCAATCTACAGATTCAATGCAATCTCTATAAAAATACCAAAGACATTCTCCACAGAAGTAGCAAAAACAAACCTAAAATTTATATGCAACCACAAAAGACCCAAAATAGCCGAAGCTGTCCTAAGCAAAAAGAACAAAAGGAGAGGAATCACCTTACTTGACTTCAAATTATATAACCGAGCTATAGTAATCAAAACAGCATGGTACTGCCATAAAAACAGACACATAGTCCAATGGAACAGAATAGACAACTCAGAAACAAATCCACACACCTACATTGAACTCATTAACAATAAAGGTGCCAAGAACGTACACTGGGAAAAAGACAGTCTCTTCAATAATAAATGGTGCTTGGAAAACTGGCTATCCATACACAGAAGAATGAAACTAGGCCCCTATCTCTTGCCATATACAAAAATCGAATCGAAACGGATTAAAGACTGAAATCTAAGACCTCAAACCATGAAACGACTATGGCAAAACATTAAGGAAACTCTCTAGGACATTGGTATGGGCAAAGATTTCTTGAGAAACATGCCACAGGCACTGGCAACCAAAGCAACAATGAGCAAATGGGATCACATTAAATTAAAAAAACTTTTGCATAGCAAAGGATACAATCAACAAAGTGAAGAGAAAACTCACCTAATGGGAGAAAATATTTGTAAACTATCCATCTGACAAGGGATTAATAACCAGAATATATAAGGAGCTCAAACAACTCTATAGAAAAAAAATCTAACTGTTCGATCAAAAGATGGGTAAAAGACTTGAATAGACACTTTTTTTAAAGACATACAAATGGCAAACAGACATATGAAAAGGTGCTCAACATCATTGATCATCAGAGAAATGCAAATCAAAACTACAATGAGATATCATCTCATCCCAGTTAAAATGACTTATATCCAAAAGATGGGCAATAACAAATTCTGGCAAGGATGTGGAGAAAAGGGAAGCCTCATACACTGTTGGTGAGAATGTAAATTAGTACAACCACTCTGGAGAACAGTTTGGAGGTTCCTTAAAAAAACTAAAAATTCAACTCCTGTATGATCCAGCAATTTCACTGTTGGGCATATAGTCAAAGGAAAGGAAATCATTATATCGAAGAAATATCTGCACTCCCATGTTTATTGCAGCACTGTCTACAATGGCTAAGATTTGGAAGCAACCTAAGTGTTCATCAACAGATGAATGGATAAAGAAAATGTGTTATATATACACAATGGAGTACTATTCAGCCATAAAAAAGAATGAGATTTAGCGATTTGCAACAACATGGATGGAACTGGAGATCATTATGTTAAGTGAAATAAGCCAGGCACAGAAGGACAAACATCACATGTTCTCACTTACTCATGGGATCTAAAAATCAAATCAATTGAACTTATGGACATAGAGAGTAGAAGGATGGTTGCCTGATAGTGAGGGTTGGGGGAGAGGTAGAGATAGTGGGTTAAAAAAAATAGAATGAATAAGACCTACTATTTGATAGCCCAATAGGATGACTATAGTCACAATAACTTAATTGTATATTTTAAAATAAGAATTTAGTTGGATTGTTTGTAGCTCAAAGGATAAATTCTTGAGGGGATAGATACCCTATTCTCTACCATGTACTTATTTCACATTGCATGACTGTATTAAAACATCTCATGTACCCTATAAATACATACACCCCTATGTACCTACAAAAAATTTAAAAAATAATTTTTTTTTTAAAGAATAGCAAAATGTTAGAAGAGGAGAATTTTAGAGGATGAGGAGTAGAACAAACAGAACCAAATTACAATGAAACAGTCTCCAAGACCTGCAGGATAGATTTACACCAGGGTAGAGCAAGTTAAGCCTGAGCCTTTGCCACCTCCCTCTTCTCCCTGCCTTTCCATCTTCAATTTCTGGGATCAGACAACTAGAAGACCTTGAAGTCGTTACAGCTGTGAAAAAGGATTCAAATTATGATTAAAAAGAAGAAGCTAATCAAGATGGTCTAGGGATTTAACACATATCAAGTAGTTTAAAAAATGCTTAATTTAGAGAAAGCAGACCTCAATACGACCATGTGGTTCCAATGCTTAGGTATCCACAGACAGATTTAAAGATAAGTCAGAACAGTTGTTTACTTCCACATAAAAAACATAGCTACTAGCTCTTATTCATCTATATCAACAGGAATGCCTAAAAAATAGCAACCCTGATTGTAGGAACAAGGGTTGAACACTATTGGAATCATTATGCGGATCTAACCCATTGAAAGAGATGCAAAAACGTAGGACCTCATTTTCTTCTCAAGGTTACATGTCATGCTGATTTTCTCACGCTCTGGACACAGACCTACTCTTATGTATGTGAGCATACACAATGCCTCTTTCATTTTTCTCTGGATGCTTGTCTAGTTTCATATCTGAACTTCAGTTCATCTATTTCTGAACTCTTGTGTGGTTTTAAGTGTATCATTCAGACACTGACTCTGAGCTTAGGGGTAAAAACTGGGGAGGGAGGCTGAGAGTAGAGTTTCCCTGAGCATGGCTCCACATCTACTTTGATCTGGACACAAGTGGAGCTTTTGGCATGGAGACCACTGGAAAATGAAGAAAGTAGGAAGCTCACTACTCAGGCTGAGCAGTGCTCACAATCTGCAGGGTGGGTTAAGGCCCAGGCTTTATTCATGCCATGTTATGGGACTAGACTACTATTTAAGTAAGAGAGGGAATAGGCACGTCTGATGAAGCCTGGAATTGAAGGACAAATGATATGTATATAGATATCTTTCAGTGATTGAAACTGTTTTCTGGGCCAGGAGCCATATGTCTGATGTTCTGAGTTGTGCCTCACAGGACCTTACTTCAGTGTGGGTACAAATTCTGAAACTTTTCCTTGCATGGCCTGATCCATGAGCTCCATTCAGAAAACATTTCTGGATCTATGCAAGCTAGAACTCAAAACTGACGAAACACGAAGCAGAGGCATGAATATGGCATACACCTTGATTTTGATTTCTGATCTGGTTCAGGCTTAGAAAGGCAGGTAATTTTATCATTACCTTCAGAATGATCAACCCACCTAGAAAACTTAGAAAGTTCCTGGGTTCAGCACCAATATCACAACTGGTTTTGCTTAGAAGCTTTAACGAATAATCCCTTGGTGGATTCATTGATGTCTTCTGTTTCTGAAACCTGTGCCTCTCACTTGGAGCTTGTATCCATATAGCCAATCTAATTCTGCTTTTAGTCATTTTAGTCCCTTCTATCTTTGCTAAAGATTGCACCCTGTGCTTGTCTCCAATGTTTGATCCAAATTATTGACCTCTGGCTTCAGATTCACCTCCCACAGATATTGTACCTGCCTACATCTTCTTTCTATGCTAATTAAATATAAAATTTTGCCCTCTTTTACTATTCACACTGCTCCTCTGCATTTCTCCAATTAAAATCTTTTCAACCTAAGTGTAGGTCTTTACTAAAGCAGCCGGGTGGAGAATATTAAAGATCACTCTATCTAAATGAGGGACACACTTTAGAGCAAGAATATAATGAAATAAATCTATGACATAGTTAAGCACCTTGATGATTAAACTAACTTAGTTTCCTCTTAGTCTTAAGCAGAAGAAATCTTTCATGAATTAGTCAGAAGCCTTTAGGTAGGCTATGAGAGCCTAGCTCTTGTTTTTGAGAATTTCAGGGCAGAGTGAAGCCCTTTAAAGCTCTGTTACAGAGGTCACTGGGCAGCTTACAAGTGATCAGAAAAGGACTCTGCTTATTCCTTAACGTTTCTCCGTCTCAATTTTACCTTTTTCCTCTTTCTTTGGTGTTAATACACTTTTTTTTAAAATTGTGTTTTGATATTCTTTTTCCTTTTTAAAATAATGATCATCAGACAAAAACTCTCTTCTTTTTAGTGATACAAATGTAGCATATATCCACAAGACTCAACTAAGTCACATTTCGGTAAGAGCAGGAAAACAAGGTTTTAAGACAATGGAAGCCTCAAATAAGAAAGAGAAAAAAAAAAGAGTGTCTTGCTTCTCATTTATTGCTTCTCATTCTAATTTCTTTGTAGCAAAATTGCTTTTCAAATTTCTCTCAAACCTACTATAGACATGAGATATCATAATCCCTTTTGCCCTTTAACTCATCTCTACGTTGCTCTACCCATTTCTTCTCTTCTATAGCTGCCAATACAGAGTAGTTTTGTGTCTATATTTTACTTTACCCCACATGCATACATATTACCCCATGATTACCTTTTCTAACATTTCACATATTTTGCCCCTGCACTAATATAAGTGCGTGGCCTATTAAGTGCATAAGCAATGGGAATTATACAAAGTGCAATGTCTCCCTATGCTTTTATATGTGAGAAAGAGTTTTAAGAGAAACTATATCCCAAACAATTTTGTTTTTTTTCATTGTCTAGGTGTGAACAGAATGATACTTTTCCACCTTCAGTGACCTGCATAGAGAATTTTCAGACATGCCATTTAAAACAGTCATTTTATCCTGAAGAAGGGTAGCTTATGCTATAAATCAGAACAAAGCTTCCAAGTAAAAACATTATTCTTCTGAGTGACGAAAATGAACTCCTTTGTATTATATGTAATACAATAGGCTTCTAGGTTTCAGGCCTGCAGAATATATATTTGCAGCTCAAGGCATGGGCAACCTGCCAATGATGTGGGCTGATTATTTACCTAATGATTGTTCCTCAGCCCATTTTATGTGTGTGATGCATTATTGAGAGAGACCAACAAGGCAGAAATGGAAATTACATGGACCCAATGTGGTTGTCTTGAGCAATTTATATACAGAAAACTCCTGGTACTTAAAATCTATTATTTAACTATAATGGATAGTATGGTACCAATACAAAATGAAACCAACAAATAAAGAAGGATAAAAATATTTTAAGAGTTTATTTAAGCTAGTATAGAAAGACTGTTGTGGCTCCACTTCTGCTGCATTATTTATCTAAAAGAGGTTGTAAAATCTGCAATGAGGCTTTTTAAAAAATGTGATAGTAACAGTGATTGCAAATGTGAATTTCCTTCTTCTTCCTTTATATTTTATTTATTTTTCAGCCATGGTCAGCTTCTGGGTTATTTAGAAGAAACTTAACCAAAGTGGGAAGCTACTTTAATTTCATATAGTCCATAAAACAGGGAGGATGACTTACAGAGCTGATTTCTCTAACTTAAGGCTTTGAAAAGATAAAGCTCTGGGAGACTAAAATCATTAGATCTCCTGTGGTTTGCAGGACAATAGGTTCATACTACTCTACCAAAACATACGTACTTACTAAACAGCAAAAATTTAGAACATTGTTGATCTCCAGAATGTGCAGAAATTAAGAATCAAAATAGGAATCAAGCTGATAACAACGAATACTTCGCCCATTACCCCAAGTTTGAAGAACTCCAGAGTTTCTGTTTGAAAATAATGCCATGATTTCAAAATAAAAATCCTAGTTTTGATTATATAAATAAGGTTTTAAGATGTCCAGCTTCTTTAGGCCATAAACTTTATTCTGTATGTATGTTATCAGATACCTGCCTTGTCTAAATGGTTTGTCCATGTGGCTAAAGGACACTGACCAATCTGAAAGAAAATGATACCTCCCCAAATAATTTTTACCCAAAGATAAGTTTCATCAAATTATTGGCTATGCATCCAGTTCTGGGTATGGTTTGGATATGTCTTTTGTGAAATTGCTAAGCTAAAATAAAAGATGACTAGAAATTGAGTGTCATAACAGTTCTATGGTCTTCAAAAGCTATTCAAATTCTCCAAGCCTGTTTTCTTACTTGTAAAGTGAGGTTAATAACACATACAACACTTGGATTTTTTTGTTTGTTTGTTTTGAGACAGAGTCTCATTCTGTCAGCCAGGCTGGAGTGCAGCAGCATGATTTTGGCTCACTACAACCTCTGTCTCCCAGGCTCAAGCAATTCTCATGCCTCAGCGTCCCAAGTAGCTGGCATTACAGGCGTGTGCCACCATGCCCGGCTAGTTTTTGTGTTTTGTTTGTAGAGACAGGGTTTCACCATGTTGTCCAGGCTGGTCTGGAAATCCTGATCTCAGGTAATTCACCTGCCTCGGCCTCCCAAAGTGCTGGGATTACAGGTGTGGGCCACCGCACCTGGCCAATACTTGTTTTTTAAAAGCAAAATAGATAATTACTCTAAGGCCTTAATACAGTACTCAAGGGGTAAAATAAACTATAAAATTTTATTAATTATAATAAAAATTATGGTAGAGGCATTTGATTTACAAATAGCAATAAATATAACAATATGCAGATAAAACTTTAAAAGAAATATTTGTGAAAAAAGTTATAAAATTTTACATGATTTTAAAAATACATTCAGTGGGCTTTCTGGAAGTGGCTTCATATTATAAAGGTGTTGTTTATTCCAAACCAATACACAGATTTAATGCAATTCCAATGAAAACTATCTATCTATCTATCTATCTATCTATCTATCTATCATCTATCTATCTATCACTTAAATGACTTTAATCAGTATAGGGTATATTTCTAGTTAGATTTTTTTGATAATATGCATTTTATTTGATTTTCTAGTCAACTGAGTTTAAACTTTGCTATTATTTCTATGATAAAATTTTAAGCACAAATCCAGCACTTAAGTGCAATAGCATATTTATGCCATTAAGATAGTCCTGGGGTATAGAAAACTATTCATAAAGTCATAAAGTCTAGGTGTTATTATGATTCTCTTAGTGATATTTAAATTCTAAGTATGCACACTTTGAAGTATGTTTTATAGAAAGAGCAACAAAAAACCAAAGTGATTGGCTAAAGACAATAAAACTATAAAACAAAATAAAGCATAGTGAAAAAAGCAAACAAAATATTTGTTGTTTCTTTAAGGTTATTATCAGAATTAATGAAGAAAGTAAAGCTCTCATAATATACAATAATTCAGTGAAGTACTAAATGATACATCTGGGAAAATCAGTTTTGTTAGAAAATAGGCAGCTAAGAGACAGAAGGAACTCCTATAGATTAAAATAATAAATCACCATAGTAAAATGTGTTTGTCATACTTGAAAAGCTAACTGGTTGAAAGATTTGGGTTAAACCAGTTTTAAAGCTTTTAATAAGAATGTGATCATGTTTACTGATTGCTATTTTACTTACCAGTGCAAAGCATATTAATTTTCAACCTGCTTGATGATATAAATAGTTTGCAAAGAATTGTCCAATAAGACATGCATTTTCAGCAAGAAGGTCATCAGTTAAAAAGATATTTGGAAATGAACAGTTTCAGCTGCACCTATGGTATGTAAAACTATGGAAAGACAACCTTTTATAAAGGGTATTACAATGCTGAACACATGAGCAGCCACTGCATGCTTCTGTGGGACCTTCTTGTCTTAAGCTGCTTGCCATTTTAGCTCCTCAGTGTGATTCTGATGGTCAAATAAAGATGATTAAAAATTATAATGAAATGTATAATGATTCTGCAAATTTGTCTACTCAATCATATGCCAGCATAGCTGGGTATATTTGCTGTTTAGAATTTTCAAAGTTGACTTTTATAATATTTTTTCATGATGGGAAAGAAGGATCATGATAAAAGATAAAAATTTATAGTTCAAAGATAAATGAATATCAGGAATTTCATATGATTTAACTAAATACTGAAGGAACAGCCACAACCATATGCAAGCATTAATGTTCTCTGTTTAACTTAGTGATTGAGAAGCTCACCAAATTGGCTTATTTAGTTGTCATTGTTCTCAAGGTTTAACACTTCAAATGAACAATTGCATTGCGAAGATATGTACATTTTTATTATTTGATAAAATAACTTCAATTAAAAAAGAAACTTTGGGAGTTGAATGAAGAAAATTCACTGTGGAGACAATGAATCTTTTAGGACTCAGTTGTGAAATATCAGTGGTAAAATAACCTTACATGACTTCATCAAAAAAGTCATTTTATAAATATATCTTTGCAATAACAAAAGAGAATACCTATTGAATTACTTCAGTCTACCATTGCCCAAATGTCTTGACCTATGGTAGCCCGAAATTTTGACCCAGACTTCCTGCTTTGTCACATTCTGAACATTCTACTCAGTGATCACCCTGACATTCTATATGAAGCAGCAAAAAATTGCATTTTAACTCACAGGTTCACTAGAAAGTGGATAACTTTCAGAAACAAACTTTCCCATTCTTCACGGAGAGCTAACCTCCTTCATTTAGTAGTCCTCCTGTGCAAAAGCTCTGTTCTCTTTGATGAAGAAACCACTGTTTAGACTGCAATTGTCCTAGCAAAGAACAGCTACATTCTAAACTAATAACAGCTCAAACCCCTGAAGTTTAGCAAGGCTTGGTTCCTTCTGTTTTTCTCTTCAGAAGGAAAAACTGATAAAAAGTGAAAGTGATTTATATATTTGTAGATTCATAGAATTTTAGAGCAAAAAAGAACTTAGAAATGATCAAGCCCAGCTCTTAATTTTTTTTTTCCAGATGAGAAATTGAAGTGTAGAAAAGATGGTGATTGTCTTCAGATGACTCAGCTAGTGTTGGAGTCATGACACCAGATAAAGTCTTCTGACCTTACTTTGTATACTAAGGAAGCCTAGAAAATTTTGAAGATCTTCTGAAAACTCTCTAGTTCAGTTAGGGACATATTTATCAGTTGATGCCTTTTAATAATTCTAGTTGTCACTAGGCTTGATTCCTTGGAGCTTGATAAACTGATGCATCTTCATTAATTTTAGGGACTTCCTAGAGAACTGTGGTTCTGTTTATTAGAATCCTGATCTGCTGAGTGGTGATAACATGTAAATTTACTCTGTGTTTAAAGATACTGTATATAGAGCAGCTGTCAGATTCCTTGGCTTCTTGGAGAGTCCTTTAGGGACACCCACTTGATTGCCTCTGGTTGAGAGTAGGGGAAACCTTACAATTTTTAAACAGGAGAAGCTTCAGAATGACAATCTGGTTAAGAGTGTTTAGGGAGCTACCCTTAAGGTGTATCAATAACTTAGATTTTATACAGATTTAGGATTGCTTGGCGTGAAAGAACTGATAGAAGTTAGGGAAGACCTCATTCTGTCCCCTACAGACCACTTCTTACTGGCTCTGGTAGCAACACATGCTGGCTTTAATCTAAGGGTCACTGGATACTGAACCCAAGAGTCCTCCTAGATTCTATTCTAAGCAGCAGCTGCAGCATTTTCTTAGGAATTAAGTTCATTAACATTCTACTTACATGCAATAAGATGGCTGTACCTCATCACAAAATAAATATAAACTATGATTAAATCAGCCTTTATTATTACATGTATAAAATGGTCTGTTTTTGAAACTGAGGGCTAATGTTTTTAGTTGCTTGTTTCTTGTTGACTTAGCCTTCTCTAGCTTCCTTATAGATGTCACCTCTGGTGTATACATTAACTTGGTTACAATTGCTCAAGTTGTTTTTCAGGAACTTTGGGGCAGCTCTTGTCCAGTTTGAACCATTTGAGACCAGTGACCCTTCAACTGGGTTTGGGAAAATGCCCAAGAGGTGATTTTTTTGATGTCAGAGAATCAAAAACTCCTCCCTCAGGTTGTGCTAACGCTGCTGTTTTCTGAACATGAGCCCTATCTGGAGCTGTGAACCCTGACTACGCTTGCTCAGATCACCGACTACCTCATTCTTCCTCACTGCCAGTCACCTTTCCCCATGCCTTAGACCACTCCACTTCTTTAGCCCATAAATTCCCTAAGCCTTATCTTCGGAAAGACAGATTTGATAACTTTTCTCCTGTCTCCTTTTTGGGTTGCCCGGTGAACACATATTTTCTCTACTGGAAAACTCACTGTCTTAGTGATTGACTTTCTGTGGGATGAGCAGAACAAGCCTATTTGAATATCGTTTTTATTGTGTTTTTTTAATAAAGTGTTTCACTGTCATTCAAGTCCAGGAAAATAATAAGCCAAGTTTTTAAATGACATTATATCAGTATAAGATTGCTTTTTACAGGATAGTTGTGGATGAAAATTATTCCTAACAACCTTTTCTGCATCTATTAAGATGATCAGGTAGTTTTTTCTTTTATTTTGTTAACATGGTGTATCGTATTGATTAATTTGTGTATGTTGAGACATGCTTCCATCCCTGGGATAAATCCCGCTTGGTCATGGTGTATGATCCTTTTAAAGTCCTGTTGAACTCAGTTTCCTAGTATTTTATTAAAAATGTTTGCATGTGTATATATTAGGGAAATTGGCCTGTAGCTTTCTCTTTTGAAATGTCTGCCTGGTTTTGGTGTCAGGATGATGCTGGCCTCATAAAATGAATTTGGAAGTGTTCTCTCTTCAGTTTTTGGAAGAAGTTAAGAAGGATTGGTATAAACTCTTCTTTGAATATTTGTTAGAATTCACTCATACAGCTGTCAGCTCCTGGGCTTTTCTTTGCTGGGAGATTTTTGATTACTGATCCAGTCTTCGTATTTGTTATTAGTCTGTTCAGGCTTTCTATTTCTTCTTGATTTGGCATTTGTAGTGTATATGTTTCTAGTAGCTTATTCATTCCTTGTAGGTTATTCAGCTTGTGGCCATATAATTGTTCATAATTTTCCTTTGTGATCCTTTTTATTTCTGAAGCATTTATTTTAAAGCCTCCTCTTTTATTTCTGATTTTTGAGTCATCTCTATCTTTTCTTAGTTAGTCTAGGTAAGGGTTTGTTGATTTTATTTATCTTTTTAAAAAGCCAACATATAAAAATCAATCATGTTTCCATTCATAAAAAACAAACTATCCAAAAAGGAAGTTAAGAAAACAATGCCATTCACAATAGCAACAAAAAGAATAAAATTTTTAGGAATAAACTTAACCAAAGAAGTGAAACACTTGTATACTTACAAAAATTATAAAATTTTGATGATAAAATTTATCAAAATATTATAATATTTGATGATGAAAATTATAAAATATTGATGATGAAATTAAAGAAGACACAGGTAAATGGAAACATTGTATGTTTATATAGTTGAAGAATTAATATCATTAAAATGTTCATACTACCCAAAGTGGTCTACATGTGTTTTTTTTGGCATGAATGTTTATCACACCTTTATTTGTAATAGTCCCAAACTGGAAATAACTCAGACATCCAACAACAAGTAAAGGGATAAATAAATTGTTGTATATCCATGAAAAATAACGTAACTCGGCAATTAAAAGGAATGAACCACTGATACGGGAAACAACATGAATGGATCTAAATATTATGCTGAATGACAATTCAGGCAAAAAAGAGTACACACTGTTTATTCCAATTTATATAGAATTCTAGAAAAGACAAAAATAATCTATAGTGACAGAAAACAGACCAGTGTTTACGTACAGGATGGAGTAAAAGAAGACAGATTACAAAGGGTCTCAAGGAAACTATTGAGAATCATGGAAATGTTTGCTGTATTGATTGTGATAATTACATAGGTGTGTACATGTGTCAAAACTGATCAAATTCAAATTCAAACTTCAAATATGTGCATTTTTTGTACTTCAAATTTACATCAATAAAGTTGTCCCAAAAAAGTGGAGAGAGGAGAATCCAACTTATTGACAAAAGCAATGGGTGTCTCTATGGTTTCTGTTTCTAGCCATACAGCAGACTAGAAAAACTGATCTTTTCACTGCAAAACATTTAGAAATGATGAATAGCTATTACAACCATCCTCTAAAGTGTATAGTTTGGGCTTCCCTTGAAGAGTGGAGAGAGGTTGCTAGTCCCTTTAGCAAGGAGCTTTGGTTTTGACAGTCACTTGTGGGCAAAAACCTGGCCCTTACAGGGTAGGATTCTGGAATGAGACTGCCCTACATTCCTGAGATGACTGAAGGCCTACCTCCTTAGTGAAAGGTTGGACTAGAAAAAAAATCCACTGTTGGCCCAGGATGAAAATAAGGAAGCCAGTCCGGATGCAGTGGCTCATGCCTATAATTCTAGCACTTTGGGAGGCCAACGTGGGCGGATCACTTGAAGTCAGGAGTTTGAGACCAGCCTGGCCAACAAAGCAAAACCCTCTCTCTACTAAAAAAGACAAGAAATTAGCTGGGCATGGTGGTACGTGCCTGTAGTCCCAGCTATTCAGGAGGCTAAGGTAGGAGGATCACTTGAACATGGGAGGTGGAGGTTGTAGTGAGCTGACATCAGGCCACTGATTCCAGCTCCAGCCTGGGCAACATAATGAGATTATGTCTGAAAAAAAAAAAAAAAAAAAGGAAGCGCTTATGGGCCTTGTTTGCCTCTCAGAACACGTAACCACAGCCTCTCCCTCATATGGACTTAGGATTTTATATCTTTCTTTGCATATTTTTATTGTTAATAAAATTGTTAATCCTTATCATGATTCAGCAAGTTGGGTATTATGGTCCTGATTGTGCCCAGGAAATAAGCTTTTATTTTTAAATTCCCATAGGTTTTGAAGGAACAGGTGGTATTTGGTTACGTGAGTAAGTTCTTTATTAGTGATTTGTGAGATTTTGGTGCACCCATCATCTGAGCAGTATACAGTAAACCCAATTTGTAGTTTTTTTATCCTTCAGCCCCCTCCTACCCTTTCCACAAGTTCCCAAAGTGCATTGTATCATTCTTATGCCTTTGCATTCTCCTAGCTTAGCTCCCACTTATAAGTGAGAACATACAATGTTTGGTTTTCCATTCCTGAGTTAGTTCACTTAGAATAATAGTGTCCAATTCCATCCAGGTTGCTGCAAATGCCATTAATTCATTCCTTTTTATGGCTGAGTAGTATTCCACCATATATATGTACCACATTTGTTTTATCCACTCATTGATTGATGGGCATTTGGGCTTGCTCCACACTTTTGCATTTGCAAATTGTGCTGCTATAATCATGCGTGTGGAAGTATCTTTTTCATATAATTACTTCTTTTCCTCTGAGTAGATACCCAGTAATGGGATTGCTGGATCAAATAGTAGATCTGCTTTTAATCTTTAAGGAATCTCCACACTGTTTTCCATAGTTGTTGTACTAGTTTATATTCCCACTAGCAGTATAGAAATGTTCCCTTTTCACCACATCTACACCAACATTTATTATTTTTTGATTATGGCCGAAACAGCATGGTACTGGTATAAAAACAGGTACATAGACCAATGGAACAGAACAGAGAACCCAGACACAAACCCAAATATGTACTTCCAACTGATCTTAGACAAAGCAAACAAAAACATAAAGTGGGGAAAGGACACCATATTTGACAAATGGTGCTGGGATAATTGGCAAGCCACATGTAGGAGAATGAAACCAGATCCTCATTTCTTATCTTATACAAAAATCAACTCATGATGGATCAAGGACTTAAATCTAAAACCTGAAACTATAAAAATTCTAGAAGATAATATCAGAAAAACCCTTCTAGAAATTGGCTTACACAAAGATTTCATGACCAAGAACTCAAAGGCAAATGCAACAAAAACAAAGATAAATAGGTGGGACTTAATTAAACTAAAGAGCTTCTGCACAGCAAAAGGAACAGTCTGCAGAGTAAACAACCCACAGAGGGGGAGAAAAATCTTCACAATCTATACATCTGACAAAGGACTGACATCCAGAATCTACAAAGAACTCTAATTAGCAAGAAAAAAAACAATCCCATCAAAAGTAGGCTAAAGACATGAATAGAAAATTCTCAAAGGAAGATATACAAATGGCCAACAAACATGAAAAAAAATGCTCAACATCACCAATGATCAGAGAAATGCAAATCAAAACCACAATGCGATACCACCTTACTCCTGCAAGAATGGCCAAAGTGATCTACATGTTGATTGCAATCCTTATGAAAACCCCAGTGGCATTTGCTATGGCAGTAGAAAAAAAATCTGGAAATTCACGTAGAACCACGAAAGAACCCCAGTAGCCAAAGCAATCTTCAGAAAGAACAATGAAGTGCAAGAATCAAATTATATGTCTTCAAAATATACTACAAAATGATAGCAATCAAAGCAGTATGGTACTGGCATAAAAAAAGACACATAGACCAATGGAACAGAATAGAGAACCCAGAAATAAATCCACTCATCTATAGTCAACTGATCTGTAAAGGTGCCATGAACACAAAATGGGAGAAGGATAATCTTTTTAATAAATGGTGTTGGGAAACCTGGATGTCCACATGCAGAAGAATGAAATTTGACCCTTGGATTATACCATATATAAAAATCAACTAAAATGGATTAAAAAACTTAAAAGTAATACTTGAAACTATAAAAATACTAGAAGAAAACACATGGAAAAAGCTTCTTGACATTTGTCTGGGCAGTGGATTTTTGGATATAACACCAAAAGCACAGAAAACAGAAGCAAAAATAGAGAGATGGGATTATATCAAGCTGAAAAGCTTATGCATTGCAACAGGGACAATCCACAGAGTGAAAAGGCAATTGAAACATTTGCAAACCATACCTGATAGGGGGTTAATCCGCAAAATACATAAGAAGCTCATACAAGTCAATAGCAAAAAACCTGTTTAAAAAATTGGCAAAGGACCTGATTAAACATTTCTCAAAAGATGATACACAAATAGTCAACAAGTATATGAAAAGGTGCTCATAATCCCTAATCAGAGAAATGTAAATCAAAACCACAATGGGATATCACCTAATACATATTAAAATAGCTATTATTAGAAAGACTGAAGATACAAATGTTGTTGAGGATGTGGAGAAGAGGGAACTCTCGTGCAATCTTGGTGGGAATGTAACTTGGTATTGCCATTTTGGAAAATAGTATGAAGCTTCCTCAAATGATTATGAATATAACTATCTTGTGATCTAGGAATTCCACTTATGATTATATATCTAAAGGAAATGAAATCAGTATGTTGAAGAGATATCTGCACTTCCATGTTCATACAAAATGATTCCTAATAGCCAAGATATAGAAACAACTTAAACATTTATTGATGATGAATAGATAAAGGAAATGTTATATATATATATGAGATATATATAATGGAATAATATATATATGATGTATATACAATGGAATAGCATATATAATATATACAACAGAATATCATATATATGATATATATATATATACACACAATGCAATATTATTCAGTCATTAAAAAGGAAGAAAATTGTACTAGTCCATTCTCATGCTGCTAATAAAGACATACCTGAGACTGGGTAAATTATAAAAGAAAGATTCAATTGACTCACAGTTCAGCATGGCTGGGGAGGCCTCAGGAAACTTACAATCAGGTGGAAGGGGAAGCAAACATCTTCTTCTTCACATGGCAGCAGGAAGGAGAAGTGCCCAGCAAAAGGGGGAACACCTGTTATGAAACTATCAGATTCTGTGAAAACTCACTACCATGAAAACAGCATGAGGGTAACCATCCCCACGATTAAATTACCTTTCACTGGGTCCCTCCCACGACACTTGGGGATTTCAGAAACTACAATTCAAGATGAGATTTGGGTGGGGCACAGCCAAACCAAATCTGAAATCCTTCCATTTGTGACTACATAATTAAACCTGGAAGACATTATGCTTCCAGGACAATATGCTAAGTGAAATAAGCCAGATGCAGAAAGACAAATACTGCTGTTATCATTTATATGTGGAATCTAAAAATGTCCAAGTCATGGAAGCAGAGAATAGAAAGGTGCTTGCCAGGGAATGGGGAAGGGAAAATAGGGAGATGTTGGTCAAGGGGTTCAGAGTTTCAGTTATGCATGATGAATAAGTTCTGGAGATGAAATGTACAACCATGTGACTATAATTAACAAGACTTTATTGTATACTTGAAATTTACTAATAGAGTAGATCTTAAGTGTCTACGCCACACACACACAAAAAGAAGGAAAGTACTGTCTGAGGTTACAGATATGTTAATTAGTATGAAATGATTATTTTGCCGGGCATGTCTCTGACAACTCATCAAACTGCACCCCTTAAATATATGCAATCTTCAGCACATATTGCTCAATGAAAATTATTACTAACAGAAAGTTTAAAGCAGAACAGTAAGAAAAAATGAGATGTGGTTTACAGTTGCTTAGCATTTAAAAAGTACAGAATTAAAGCCTCAAATAAAGTATTTGCACATAATTTGGGCCAGGTTATCTATATGTCTAACCATGTAACACTTGACCTTTTACAACTAATAAAACCAGAAGTGACTCCAAGGCAGAAACTAAAGGGAGCTTGGTTTGCTCTGCAGTATTCTTGGGCTTGGCAAGATATATGGTATTAAGTTCAGAGCCAGTCTGCTAGACTTCAACAAAAAGGTTTTAGCTAAAGTTCATGGCTTGAAGTATTGCTATATTTGCTTAATAAGCAACTCATACCTACTTCACCATGAGAAGCTATTTGATAAAGGAAATATGCCTGCCAGAGGTCACCTCTCTGCCTAAATATATCTTTTGCACAAAACGTTTACAATTCCACCTCTAAAACAATGGTTTTCTCACAAAGAGTTTTGATATAGCTTTAAAAATAATTGCCCTGTGCTTCCAAGTGCTCAATGATAAATGAGGTTGGATTGCAGATCTGTATTCTTTGCTAAGTTAGATGCATTTTGTCGGTTTTCTGTGGAATATCTTATATCACTATTTAAGGAAACTTAAGAAGGTGCCTCCTGTTATTTTTAGAGACAGCAGGGGTTTCCTTGAGGTACCTTTTATATATATTGACACTAAAGTTACAATAACTTTGAAAGTAGGTTGATGGAAAATATTCAGAAGACAGAATAAATGCTGAATAAGAAAAAGTCTACACATCTAACTTACATCACGAGGACTATAATTAATAATATTGTATGCTAGACGTTGCTAAGAGAGTAGATTTTTGGTGTTCTAACCACACATAGACACATACACACACACACACACACACACACACACACACACACACACACTATGTGAGATGATAGAGATGTTAATTTGTTTGACCTTAGTAGTAGTTTTACCATGTATATGCATATCAAAACATCATTTGGTACACCTTAAATATAGACAATAAAAACAAAGTTTTAGAGAAGTCATGGGCATCACGAAAAAGTATTTATTATCTCAATAATCACAGAAAAAACATTTTGGAACTACTGCTTTAATAAAGGCATAAATCAAAATGCTACCTATTTTTTGTGGAGGAAAATGAACACCTTCAAAACGTTCGGAATGGCAATTTGACCAAAGCTTTAGAAATGTGCCTAATCTTAGGCTCAAAAAGCCTCCTTAAAGAAATGTATCCCAAAGAAATGGTTACAATATGCAGTAATGTTTTGCTATCATATTTCATTCTTGGACTAAAATATGTAATAATACTCCATTACAGTATTATTTATATTACTGAAAAATACAAACAATATTTCTCATAGTAATGATTGTCTAAATTAATTCTTATATATATGATATAATGCATATAATACACAAAATGCAAATCTACTCAAGTATTAAAATTATGGAGATGACATTGACAGAAATATGTTCATATAATATTAACAAAAAGCATGCTATAAACTATTATGAATCAGTTAAAAATATCTAGAAGGATATACAATTTGTAAAAAGTGAACTACAGATTTTGTTCTGATTTCACCAGTTTTTTCACTTATGTCCTCTTTATTTTCCAGGCTACAAGCCAAGATACTACACTTAATTGACGTGTCTTCTTAAACGCTTCTGATTTGTGACAGTTTCTCATTCTTTCCTGCTTTTCATGACCTTGACGCCTTTGAAGAGAAGTGGTGAGATGTTTTTTAGATTTTCTCTGAATTGGTGATTTGTCTGATGTTTTTCTCATCATTAGGCAGGTGTGATGGGTTTCACAGAACAACACTACAGAGGTTTAGTGCCATTCTCATCTTATTGTATCAGGAGGTACATGATAGCAACAAGACTCTTTGCTGGTGATATTAACCATAATTACTTGGTTAAGGCAATGTTTTCCAGGTTTCTCAAGCACCCTGACGACAAAGCCTATCTTCTTAGCCATTTATCTGAGACATGAATCTTCTAATTTCTTACCTTAGGAATTCTCCATTTAGTCGTTTAGTAGAAACTGAGTAATATAGAATTTTCTTCCTAGACAAATCGTTCTGGTGACAGGAGAGGGATGGGCTTACTCTTTGTGCTGTCTTGGTTTACTGGAAACATGGTCACTTGATTCATTGCTGACTCCTATCAATTCCTCCTGTGCCCAATAACCCATTTTGGTTCATTATTTGAAAAAAAGAATACGATCAAAATCTAATTCTCACAATATCACTTGGATGTCTAAAAATACTGAGTTAGATAGTAGAATTTGATTATATAAAAAATTTGTACACCAAGAAGTGTTAATTTCCTTAATAGAGAGCTGCTATAAATATTTAACAAAAAATGGGCAAATGGTATGTTCAGATAATTTATAGCAAAGAAAATATAAATAATGTTAAATATTTAAAATGATCCCAGTTTTCTCTTAATAAGATAAATATAAATCAAAATTATCACGTGATCACATTTAAAAATTATTGGGGTAGCAAAGACTAGAATGCTTGATTACAAACTATGTTGGCAATGGTCTGGGAAAACAAACACTTCTCATTGTTTCTGGGAAAGTAAATTGGTAAAATCAGTACTGAGAGCAATTGTACATTGTCTCTCATAAATAGAAATGCACTTTTTGGACCCTTCAAGTCCACTTCTACATCAGAATCTTAATGTACATAATAAACATTATAGATATGCCAGCATATGCATAAAGTAATTTATGTATAAGAATACTTTTTGTAGCAAGAGATTAGTTAAATAAATTGTTCCAACAGCACAAAATGAAAAGCTAAGCGGCTTTATGTGCGCCAGTAAGAAAACATCTCCAGGAGATTTCATAAAGTTAAAAATGAAAACAAAACCAAAAAGGATAGAATGGCATGTAAGATAGTTTACTGTTTGAATTGGAAGTTAAGACTACCATTTGGCCAGTTTGGGCTCCTCATGCCTCTGAATCAACAGGAAAAGAAGAGTTACTGTGCTGGGTAGGTTGATTGATCTGAATACCAAGAGGAAATTTGACTACAGATCCGTGACATTGGTAAGGAAGAGTAGGTCTGGAATACAGAAGATACCTTAAGATGTCTCTTAGTATGACCATGTCCTGTGATTAAGGTCAATGGAAAACTACAACCATGCAATCCAGTAATGACTATGAATGACCAAAATCCTTCAGAAATGAAGATTTGGATCACTCCACGATATAAAGAAGCATGACCAACTGAGGTGCTTGCTGAAGACAAAAGGAATACAGAATGGGTGATGGAAGAAGGGAGTTATAAATACCAGTTACAACCACATGATCTTTTACAGAAATGAGGATTGTAATTCCCATGAGTATTTACTCTTTATTTTGCTATGAATATATCAGTATATATATGCACATATATATTTATAGAGATGTACTCCTTTCTTTTATTTCCTTATTATGTTACATTATTGACTGTCTTTGGTCTCCAGTTTTCTGACTGCATATCTTGGGATTTGTCATAATGAAGCAAATGAATTCCTTATAATCTGTTTCTAATATATATATCCTATTGGTCTATATGTTGGTATTTATATATAACAATAGGATACACACACACACACACACACACACACACACACACCCCACATCTTCTATTGGCTCTGTTTTGCTGGAGAACCCTAATACACTTTGGAAAAGTACCACACTAACAGAGGTAATACCTACCTCTCAGTGGTTCAGCTTACTCTCTAAAAAATAAGGGAATTAAACTAGAACAACTGCATGTTTCCTTTTAGCTGTAGCCTTCTGTGTCACACAGTTATTTCCATATAGATAGTCTCTCAATTTCTCTTCTGAGCTTAGGTTCTGTTTTTCACTTTGCTTACTTGTTATTTTCCCTAAAGTTACAGTATGCTCAGTATGTCCCAAATTGACCATGCCTGTTAAGAAAGCCATTTCCTCTCTTCTGTTATTTTCTAAGGCACCAGGTTTTCGTTTTTTAGGAATGACCAAATTTGAGATTGTCTCTTCTCTCTGGGAAAGGTAGTACTTTGATTATTTATGATGGCAATCAAACAAATATTGCATAAGACTAAAGAAAGAAGCATATCACAGGGTTTTGCACCCTCTCAGTTCTTTACGAAGTACAATACCAAGTAACACAGAACTGCTACAGACCCAGAATTCTTCAGTTATCTGAACAGTTCGGGGTTCTAGAGCTGACTTCCATGTCTAGGCAATGTGGGTATATAACCATAGGGTTGCTGCAGCCTTCCAGGCAGGTCTTTGTGGAGACTACTCATTTGCATCTCTGCTAAGGAGAAGAAAACCTTTACAGCCCTTTTTATTGTTTTATATATATAAAAAAAATAGTGAACACATATTGGTACCAAATAGCAATTTTATCTTATCTTGGTATATTTGGCTTATGAATAGTTGATAAAACTTTATCTTACTGTTGATTACTTGTTTCCCATGAGAAGAAAAAGATTGTTTCATGATGCTTTCAGAGGGCTCATTCCTTTGTGAAGGATTTCCAGAGATTCTCCTATAACATGTTCCCAGTCTTCAGATTTGTCTCTTGTTCAACCATCTTACCAATTCTGATGCCAAATCCATCATAGAAATGATGTACCTTTGGAAATGAATCTATCCTATGGATTCCCTGCATTCCCACTGCTGCCTTTATATGCAGGACCCTCAGCACATTCTACCATGATTCTGCAACAAATGCTCAGAACATCCTCTAGTTCTGATTTTCCCACTACAAATCCATGTTTCACACTCATTATTACAGTGAATTTCCTCTAAGTCTTGCTTTTTTTTTTCTGTCACACCTTTGGTGATAAATCCTGCAGTGATTCCAATGAGAGCTCGACGTCATTCAACTTTCAAGGAATGTTTATAATAATTCTACTTTCCATACCTGTCAATATCTCATGACTCCACCTAATCAACCACCAAGCCTCACTAATTATACTCCCCAAATATATCTTCTCTCAACACAATTTACTCCATGCAGAAAAGACATTTAGATAGATATATTCATAGAAAGATAAATATATAAATAAAAATATATAACTTTATCAATATGCATATTTAATTTCTTAAGTTAAAATTATTTGTATTCAGATGGACAATGGTTTGAAAACTATTGTTTTCAACTAAGCTGAACAAACATGGACATGTTATTTAATCTTTCTAAGCCTCAAATATTTAATCCTGCTGAATTATTTTGAAGATTAAATGATATAAAATACTTAAGTTGTCTATGGTCTGGCATATAGTACTTAATAAATTAAAGCATATTTCTTGATTTTAGATTTGATTTATTTTCTCTGTTTCCAAGCTGTAGTAGTCTGGGCCCAATCGGGAGACAGAAACCAGACAGCAGGTTATATAAGGGAAGTTAATGTAAAGAATTATTAACTATGATAAAAGAGAAACTATATAAGGAAACTATATAGTAGACTAGGGCTGAGGAAGAGTGCCTAAGGGAGGAGAAACTCAGAAGGGGCGTGTTTCAGACCTTGCTGGGGAAGGTATAGTTTAGCCCAACGGGTGGCAGAGGTGTTTCCTGGTTAGGCCAGGCCTGAGCAGGTCTACAGTTCCTGGACAAGCAGGGTAGGTTAGGTAGGTTAGCACGTGGTGGCATGGTTGTGCAGTGAGAGTCTGGTGCCAGCCATGGTAGAAGGCCTGTAGCACTTGCAGCCTGGCATGAGAGTGGGGGTTTGAAACACTGCTTGGTGTTTGATGCTCCAGGTCAGAAGCAGATGTTGGAAGTCCACTCAGAGAGTCCAGGTGCTGGTGTGGCAGGAGGCCGTCAGAGCAACACCTACATGTGTGGAGGGTTCTGGTTTCCATGTCTAGAGGACTGCAGAAAGGTTATTGATAGGTCTAGGATGCAACGAGATCTCAATGGAACCATGTTCTAGGCTGGTGGCTGGGGCACATTCCACTGGATGTCTGCACACCCATACAGCTAATCTCTTCCTCCTGCAGTGTCTCTCCAGCGCCCTCTACTGAGAAAGCTTAACATTGTGCTCATTAAAGTGAAAAGTTTTAAAGGAATCCTTGATTTGGTACACAGCATATAGTGAAGGGTGAATTCAGAAATAAGAAGCAATAAATTGATAATTGGCACACAGTCTACAATACCAATTAGCTTGTCTGATTAAGATAAAATTTTCTCCTGTTGTATTTCGTCTGAAGAAGTGATAACCTTCTTTCATAGGGAGTGGGGTTCCCAGCTGATTAACCAGGAATAAGCAATTTTTTGCTTCACTTTGTAATAACTGAGTCATGTGATAATGGCTGAGTCAGCATTTGAATATAGATCCAAGTCTTATTCATGGGAGCATACTTTAAATGTATTTAGCATCATTTTGTGTGTTGGTTTATTCCAGAGCAGAAAGAAAGTGTATTTGCAGGATTTGACATCGAAAATGCATTTGAATCATTTAGATAGTCTTTTTGTGGGCGGTAAAAATTTTAAAACTCTTGTTTATTGATGTGTTGTCTCTTTCTTCATCTCTCCTAACAAATCTATTGTTCTTTCCTTGTCAATAAGCAAGCATGCTCCCACGGCAGGCTGAAACATTTCAAGACTTTCCCATGACCTCACATTTCTATTCCTTTGAGGCACATGGTTTTATTTCTTTTTAAGCTTTAGCGAGAACATTGGGTCCTTTCTTCTCAGATCTATTCTGATCTTTTTACTTTATATATCTGATCAAGATGTTTTATAAATTTGAACATGTCTACTGCTCATTAAAACAGGTCTTCCCTATCAGTATAAAATGTGATTTTTAGTCTTTTCTTTTTAAAAGTGTAAGAAATGCTTATTCCTTAGGAACTCACTTAATAGGAGATATCAATACCTTTTTAATTTTACTGAACTCATTTTCACATGCCTTTGAGTTCATGTGCAAATTTGATTTCGTTAGCCTCGTAGGTGCAAGACTTCCTACTCTCTCACTGTGGAGGAGACATTAGGTTGCTGTGAAGTGAAAGAATGGGCCTGAATCCTGGAGCTATACTAGGCTAATAGTGCTATTTTCTGTAAACTGAGGGACAGTTTATGTATGTGAAAATATTTTGCACAGTTGTAACAATTCAACTGTAAAAATGTACAGGAATACTGGATAATTATTTTGAGGGTGGTAGTGAGGATTCTGAGGGCTAGGATACTTACGGATACAGAGGGAAAGCCCCCTCTTGTTCAATATTTTCTAGAGAATGTCCATGTTAAACTTATACTTTCTGCTTCCTAGGAAGAATATCGCAGACTTTCTCTTAGCTCTTCTCCCCTTGGCTTTTCTGTGCTATGTCATTCATGGCATTTTTGTGGGATCTACATAAAACAGAAAAAATACAATTTTAGAACAGCTGGTTTCTGGGTCAACTTTGGAGACTCAATTTTAGTAATTTTCCTATTTAATAAAACAGTTGGAATATGTTTATATTGATTTTAAAATGACAGAGCAAATGAGAAGAGGTATAATTTAATAGATGCAAGAACTATTGATGAGGAAAATTACTAGTAGCTAGTTCAAACTGCCATTGATTGACACTGAAATGAAGAAAAGAGATGTACACGTATTTGTGAACACCCCATTTTCATGTCAACCAAAGGATTATCAACTTTTCATCTTCAAAATAGATTTCATAGTATACTTTTCATGTGTAACTATACATAAGGTTAATGACTCTATCTTTTGTGAACCACAACCTATTTGTCAAGCTCCTGCTTTGAGCTTGATGTTTTAATCTTCACAAATGTTTGAGGTAGACATAATTATGTCCATAATTATAGCAAAGTGCTAGGTGCAGGCTAGCACTTTGTGTACAGTGGCATAATGACAAAAATCACATCCAGTTCTGTCTTTAACCATGCTTCTTTTACCCTGCCTATCTTTAAATATAAAAAGTAGTGATTACAATTGTAAAATAGCAGGGGTAGAAATAATATGTTGTATTCAGTGGGAAGGAATTGTCCTTTGTTAAGGCAATAATTATAGGACAATAATTCTCTAACTGAAATAATATACAGATTTTAAGAAAAAACTTATGAAATTCCAATGTTAATTTAAATTTTTTATAACATTGTAAAAGCACAAAGATAAAACTGGGTATAAGTTTCTTATGTTTATGGTTTTCATGCCACTTAAAACCAAATTAATTAATACTTATAAATTAGGTATTAACAACATTACAAACCAATAGCATCCAGTTTAGAAACACTAGCTAGGCCTGGCGCAGTGGCTTACGCCTGTAATCCCAGCATTGTGGGAGGCAGCGCATCATGAGGTCAGGAGATCGAGACCATCCTGGCCAACATGGTGAAACCCCCTGTCTACTAAAAATACAAAAAAAGTAACTGGGCATGGTGGCACACATCTGTAGTCCCAGCTACTTGGGAGGCTGAGGCAGGAGAATCACTTGGACCCTGGAGGCAGAGGTTGCAGTGAGCTGAGATCACGCCACTGCACTCCAGCCTGTCAAAACAGCGAGACTCCATCTCAAGACAAAAACAAAAACAAAAACACACTAGATAATGTGCTAGATTTATTTTGTGAAAATAAAGTTGGTCTCTGCAATGAGAATATGATATTGACTTCTAACGGTTCTGTTCTTTTACATTCAGGGTACTTACATGTTTTGGGTTGACTCAGTTCTCTTGCCTCTTTGTGTTATTTGAAGTTTTGTGAGACTTTTATTTTGTATACTCCTTTAGTCTGTTTCATGCTGCTATAGCAGAGTATCCAAGACTGGGTAATTTATAATGAATAGAAATGTATTGTCACCCAGTTCTGGAGGCTGAAAAGTTCAATATCAAGGTGCTGGCATCTTAGGAGGGCATTCTTGCTGCATCAACACATGGCAGAAGGTGAAAGGGAAAGAGAGAGGGAGAAAGAGAGAAAATATAGAGATATATTATTTAGTTACTAATTTGGAACATTTGGTTCTATTATTTTATCCCACCACAATACACTCATTTATTCCATTGTTTTCAATATTTTTACTTATACTATTTGTTCATATTAGGTTTTAGTGATTTAATACATAACAAAGGATAATAGCAGTTTTATTCAGTCCTGAGCCACGTAATGTACTATGCTAATATTTATATCTTTTTTTTTTTTTTTTTTTGAGATGGAGTCTTACTCTGTTACCCAGGCTGGAGTGCAGTGGCACGATCTCGGCTCACTGCAAGCTCTGCCTCTGGGGTTCATGCCATTCTCCTGCCTTAGCCTCCCGAGTAGCTGGGACTACAAGCACCGGCCACCATGCCCGGCTAATTTTTTGTATTTTTAGTAGAGACAGGGTCTCACCATGTTAGTCAGGATGGTCTCAATCTCCTGACCTCGCGATTCACCCGCCTCGGCCTCCCAAAGTGCTGGGATTACAGGCGTGAGCCACCGTGCCCGGCCTACTATTTGTATCTTAAATAATTTTCTGTTTTTCCTGGATTTAATACTGTCTTTTTATACTTGATTTCATCTTCTTCTATTTGCTTATCAGTAAGTTTTCCCAGTCTCTCCAACAGAATATTATTTTCTAAATGGCCATGTAAATAATCAGTTAGTTCAATTTTTTTCTGAAAACATTCCTTCTGGAGCACCCCATCTTCCTACGTCAATTTGGTCTGCTTGCCTGCTAGCCTCTGCACATCGATCCTAGATGTTTTTTTTGTGTTTTGTTTTTTCCTCTGTCTCCTGAGCTGATGAAGCATATCCTTCAGTAGCTTTCTGAGAAAGGATGCATGGAACTTCACTGATCTGAAAATACTTTTATCCTAAGCTTAAACCAGTTGATGGTTGCCTGGATTTAATTCCCAATTGAACAGAATGATTTTTTCTGAATTTGAAATCATTTTTACAGACTTCTATTGTTTAAGTTTTCTGTTGAGATGTCTTTATGGCTTTATAAATAATCTGCCCTAACTCCTTACCTCAGTCCTCCATATTTCCAATCTTTTATGTGCAATTTAAAAAATTCTTTGTCATTTTCTGAAATGTTCTAATATCCTCTTTTCGATAGAACACTATTCTTATTAAATGCAATGTCTTAACGTTATTCTCCCTTAGCATATTAACAGCATTTGTGTTGAAATTTTATTTTGTTTTTTGTGCTATTTGTGTTGGTTTAAATATCTTCAATGTTCAAAACTTCTTAAGTGTCCAATACCCTTGGTGGTTTATTCATAATCAAGAGAGAAGCACTAACTTGCTAAACAGTGGGTTTCACTATCGATCAGGGTTTCTCAATCTTGGTTCCTCAATCTTAGTTTCTCAATATTGAGAAACTGTATTAATATTGACAGTCAATGTTTTCAGCAATATTAACATCTTGGGCTGGATAATTGTTTGTTGTCTGTCCTCTGCATTGTTGGAAGTTTCACAGCATTCCTGGCCTCTATCCACTAGATGCCAGTAGCACCCCTCCCAGTTATGACAATCAAGAATATTTCTAGATATTGCCAAATGTTTTCTGTAGGATCACGTCGCTGCAACTGAGAATCATTGCTATGCATTGATCAAGTAGGGACCTTGTCATTTTGCCCACCTGGCCATTTTTTGGGGTGATGTCCAAATGTTAGCTTTTGTAATTGTATTATTCAGGATTCTCCATAGAAATCGAACCACTAGGCTGTGTGTGTGCGTGTGTGTCTGTGTGTTTGAGGCAGAGAGAGAGAGAGAGAGATTGAGATTGAGATTTAAGGAACTGGTTCACATAATTGTGACATCTGGCAAGTTCAAAATATGCAGGGTAAACCAGTAGGCTAGAGACCCAGGGAAGAGGTGATACTGCAGTTTGAATCTAAAGGCTGTCTGCTGGTAGAATTCTCTTTTCATTAAAAGAGGTCAGTATTTTTTTATTTAGGCCATTAGCTGATTAGATGATGCCCATTCATATTATGGAGAGCAGTCTGCTTTACTCGAGGTCTACTGACTTAAGTGTTAATCTAATGTAAAGAAAACTTTTATGAAAACATCTAGAATAATATTTAATCAAATATCTGGTATTGTGGCCTAGCCAAAATGATCGCATAAAATTAACCAGCCTTTCATTTTTTTCAAGGAAAATCCTCCAATCTCCTCCTGGGGGCAGCATACGATTGACTGTGAGAATTCTTGGAGTCAGTGGTGGGAGGTACAGTTTTTGGCAGTTTCCCTTTCTCCCTATGGCAGGTCTATGTCTACCTTCCTCTTTATTGTGCCTGATGTGCCTATGTCTGGAACTCAGGTTCTCCATATCCTGAGAATGATCCTCCAATTTACTGCAAGGGTAGAGGATGGATAATCGTTTGGATGTGGAGGAGACTTAGTATTCTAAATTCTCTTTACGTGAACATTCAATAAATCCCCCTCTTTTTAGTTCCACACCTTTCCTCAGTGTCTGCAGTGACCAGCACCTCCGGTATGAGCCTGTTGTAGCTCATGCGTGGACATAGGTCTTGATAATGCCTCCATCTGCTTCCTTGTTTGAGACACCTTCTCTTCACCCCATTGGTGAGAAAGAGCTTCTTGTCCTAAGATCATGGAGATGGCTGAACACATGCCACCCAATACCAGACAGATGAGCTCTATAGCAGTTTACTTGTTGTATATGCATAGCCCAGGGTTGTTGACACTGAGTCACACTGGACCACACAGGGGTTGCACTTGGGGATAGAGTGAACAAGCAATGGATTGGGAATTAGACTTTCTCATAACAAGAGAGTGCAGTGACCGATGGTTCACTTTTGTCTTATTTGAATAATTCTCTGAGGGCTGGTAGCAAACCGAAGCCCCGCTGCTCAGAGATAAGCAGGCATTGTACCTGGTTCCCGTGATAAAGAGAATAGTTTGACTACAGGACCTTACCTGAGGAAGCAGCATGGAAACAGGGACTTGCAGTTAGGCCATTTGAGGTCCTCTTGATTTTACCAGATGCCAAGACAGCATATAATATTAATGTAAGGCCTTACATCACATCACATTCCCATCTTCTTAAAGTTTGCTGATTTTTTTATTGAATGTCACTTCTAGTGGCTTCCTTGTTCTCGCGGGGCATGCATATTTTACTTCTTAATTCTCATTTTAATGGGATTTCAGAGGGAAAATTCCTATGTCTAATCTAACATGTATAATAGTATATCCTATCTCTTTTTCATATTGATAAGAAAGAAATAAAACTGTCTTTATTTGCAGATGACATGATAGTCTACATAGAAAATACTATAGAATATATTCAAAAGCTACTAGAACTAATTAGTGAATTTAGCAAAGTCGCAAGATATATTAATATACAAAATTCAATTGTATTTCTATCCAATAGCAAAAAATGATCAGAAATAAAATTAAAAGCTACAACTGCATAAAAATGATGAAATGCTTATTTCAAATGAGAAAAATTAAAGACTAAATAAGGGAGACATATGACTTGTCCATGGGTTGAAAGAATTAGTATTGTTAAAGTGTTGATTTCCCTCAAATTCATCAGTAGATTGAATGTAATCCCAATAAAAATTCCAGCAAAACTTAGCAACCTCATTCTAAAATGCAAATGGAAATGCAAATAATTAGAATCACCTAAATAACTTTGAAAAAAGAGCAAAATTGGAGGACTTGCAGTACCTGACTTGGAGACTTATTATAAACTACACCAATCAAGATGGCATGATATTAGTGTCAAGACAGACAAATAGGTCAACAGCAAAGAACTAAGAGTTCAGAAATAGACTCGACCATACATGGTCTAATCTTTCTACAGAGATTCCAAGGTAATTCAATGGAAAAAGATAACATTTTCAAAAAATTGTGAAATAATTGGATACTCTCTGCAAAAAAATCCAAACCTAACCAAATCACTCAACAAAAACAGTAACAAAATCCCTCCAAAAGCATTTCAATCTACATGTCATACTATATATAAAAATTAACTCAAAATGAACCATAAACCTAAATTACAAACATAAAATGGCAAACAGAAAAGCACAGGAAATATGTTCAGTTAGAAAAAAAAATTCCTTAGATACAACACCAAATGCATAAACCAAAAAAGAAAAATTAGATAAATTGGGTTTCATCAGAGTTAAGAACATCTGCTCCTTGAAATATACTTTTAACAGAATGAAAAGGCAATCCACAGACTTGGAAAAAGTATTTAAAAATTACATATCTGATAGAGAACTTATATTCAGAACAATAAAGAACTTTCAAAATTCAATAATAAAAACCAAACAAACCAATTTGAAAAACTGACTAAAGATTTGGGTACTTGAACAAAAGAGATTATAGTTGATGAAAACAACTATAGAGGGCTGAAAGGACTTTGTATTGTGGTTTGAGTGCCAGCTTAGCCGCAGCAGAATAGAATACCAGGTAAATTTATAAGGCTTCTGACTCCAGTCCCTGGCTTTCAGATAGGATCTTCAGACCCACCTGGGACTTGGGCAAACTTGCTATCCTAAGGGGAAGGGCACAAAACCTGGACTGATTTGCTAACCACTGATCATAGAGACCTAGGACCTCTTCCATGACATGATTATTATGCATTACATGCCTGTATCAAAACATTTCACATACCCCATAAATATATACACCTACTATGTACCCACAAAAATTAAAAATTAAAAAAAGATTTCATGTTTACACTGCATAGTTTAGACAGCTCAAGAAACTGGCCACATGAATATAGTAATGGATGTATATCTGTGTGTTCATTGCTTCTTTTATTAAGAAAAGTATAACAGAGAACATACAATTTTAAAGTGTAATCTCGGCAATATTACTTTTGCTGACAAAATATCAGATAGTTTATCATTAGTTATTGAGTTAAACTTGGAAATATTGTTTGGGGTCAGTATTTTATACATTTCTTGACTATATTATGTGAGTTTTTCAATTATGAATATCTCTGTTATTTATCTTGTTTTATCTGTGAGAACAATATTCTTAGTTCAATTATCAGCTAACTTACATTTAATAAAACAAAAACATTACACAACTTGACCTTTGTTTTATTTTTCCCAATACTCTATATCACCTAAGGATGTGAGGAGAGGAAGATTTTCATAAAGTATTAAAGCAATTACTGCCATCGAAGATGCAAACCAACGGCCATGCAGTTCTCTTGGAGATAGGTCCTTGTTGCTGATCCACCACACGGTGATGTTTCACTACTGGAAAAAATCCAGAGTTGTTGATCTATAGTACTGGGAAAGGGTCAGGGTAGGGAAAGGGTCAGGGGTAGAAGCTGTTTCCCAGAATTATTTGATTAACTCAAGCATGCGATAATGCTAATAAATCCGGGGAAGAACCACTCATCCAATTTCTTTAACCAAAATCTATAAATTATCATTAAAATTTTTGCTTTACCCAAGAAGTATCTGAGATTCGGTCATGAGGGGACAGTTAAGCTGCCATAACCATCAACTTTAAGGCCACTCTATGAGGCATCTGAAGAATGTTCTAGGAAATTTCAGGGCTGTGTGATGGAATAATCTTCAAGGAGTACCTCAGAAATATGTCTCCTGTGTCAAGTCTCCAAGTAATCTTTCCACAGTTAATTGACTCATAATGTTCCCTCCCCCTGCTAAAAAAACAGCAACAACAAAAACTAGAGTTGTTTAAATTCATTTCTACTTAATTGCTCTCTTGGGCAAACTTATTTTTCTCTGGCTTAACAGCCTGTATTCTGGTGCAACCATCTATATTTGGGTGCCCAATGTTTTAGTGATTATTAATTTCATGTTTTCTAAATATGCTGTATTAGACCCTTATGAAATAAAATTTCTCAAGAAAAAATAAAAGCCACCGAAATGTTTATGTAAATAGCCGTGTTAAGCAGGCTATGAAAGTGAACTTCAACCACAGTAGAAAAAATGCTCACTTGTTTAATAGATAAGCAAAATGGCATGTTATGATATTCAACATTCTTACCCTGAAAGCCAGTCTGAAATTACACCTCCTTTTGAAGCAAGGGTAAGTCTAAAAATATCTTGTGAATATACGTCTAGCCAAGAGCCTGGAATGACTTCAAGGGAAGCAACAGTATGTTCTAGAACTGGTAGGTTTAGAAGCATATGTTTGTCAGTGTTTCACATGATAAACACTGACATGATAAATGATATTTTCTATCCTCTTCCACCCAAAGATTACATATATATATATAACATATATAATCATACATATTTATTTATACTTAAAATGTGTATGTTTATAGTCACATATATAGTTTTCTTAAAACTAGAAAAAAGCAAGTGAAATTATCCATTGAATACTTTTCTCATATTTTAATTTTTAGTATGAAAATACAAAATAAAATACATTGTTAAAAACAGACTAAAGAACTGCAAATAATAGTAATTAATAAGTTCTGATTTGCTGCTGTTGCTATTGCAATGATAAGGTTCGGGTAGGCAAAAAAAAAAAGATGGATTTATATATTTAAATTTGTGTTAATTCCACTGATACCCTTGATTGATCACCTATAGAGCATAAGCCTACACAATCAAGAAGCTGAGATTGCTCTGGAAAACATAGTCTTTCATTATGTTGTAAAATTTTAGAGAAATAGGTATCTCCTTACTCCATATGAATAAAGTTTCCAAAATATCTTTTGTCCAAGATACTAGCTGTTGCTATCATTCTAAATGTCTTTTTTACCAATAATTCAATAAGCATTTATGAAGTATCTAGAAAGTAGAAAGCTTACAGAAATATAAAGCTGAATGAATGTTCCACCTTCCTGGGACTTCCAGAAACTCACAGTTCAGGAGACAGTTTACTCAATCCATTAATTTTCTCTTTAAATTTCTCAGATACCTAAAAATATTAGCTACATGAGTATTAAATACCACAACATGTTTTCCAAAACAAACAAATCAGAACTCTGAGAAAAACAAAAACAACAATTAAAATTATAGCAGGTTCCTCCTCTTTGTCTATAAAGAGGACAGCATATAAGTAATTTAATGGAAGCAGGCAGGAACCCTAAACATATTCATGGATAAAAGATCCCATGACAAAATGAATCAGCCCTTCGCAGAAATTCATGGTTGCTTAACAGTTAACATTTCCTCAACAGGCCTATTGTCTCTGATAGTAGCACCAAAAAGATTGAGAGAGTAAGAGGGAATGAAAAGTATTCGGAGGCTATATTTGCTTCTGTTTGCTTTGTAACGCCTCTAGGTTGTCTGAGACTGAGATCTAAAGGTCACCTCACTCTATAAACTGCCTTTGCTCTTTCCCTAAACTCTCTGCTAATTTTGCTACAGATCCTCATTCCTACTATTGGGGTGGTATCTTGAACACACATGATGTGTAGGCTAAGAAAAAACAAAGAAGATGTACAGATGGCTAACAGGTATATGAAAAGGTGCTCAGGATCACTAATCATCAGGAAAATGCAAATTAAAACAATGCCTGTTAGGACAGCTGTTATCAAAAAAGATAAGAGATAGCAAGAGTTGGCAAAGGTGTGGAGAAAAGGGTACCCTTGCACACTGTTGGTAGGAATGTAAATTTGTGCAACCATTATGGAAAACAATATAGAGTTCCCAGACACAAAAAATAGAACTACCATATAATCCAGCAATGCTCCTTCTGGGTTTACATTGAAAAGACATGAAACCACTATATCGAAGAGATACTTGTACTCCCATGTTCATTGCAGCATTATTCACAATAGTCAAAATATAGAAACTACCTGAAGGCCGTATTTATTGCCTCAATCCATTTGAAACCAACAGTGCTGACATTACGGTCAGTAAACTGTGAAGTTTCTAGGTCTCCAAAAACATTTACCCTCCCTCCCTCCCTTCCTTCCTTTTTCCTTTTCTCCTTCCATCCTCTTTCCCCTTCCTGTCATCCACATAGAAGTAATTTCCATTGTATTCTATTAGTTGGAGCAGTCAAAAAAGCTCACCCATTAAAGGAAGACAAAGACTTGACTTCTTGATGAGGAGATGGAAACATTCTTGAAGAGCATGTGGGATAGGAAACATTGCTGTGACTATACGTACTACAGAGGCAGGAGCATTTTCTAACTCTAAGAGCTAATTATCAAAAAGGGTGTTAGACAAGTGAAAAATCACCCACAATGCTGTGCTCTTCTATGGCAGGAGTATAGCAGGGTTCCATGGACTCCTAGTACTGAAGACTTCCTGGAGGAAGTGCCTGCCAAACTGGGATCTAAAGGATGAGTACAAGTCAGGAGAAGTCCAGGTTTGAGTGTCGATGATACAAGAGTTAAGAAGAAATTGCTTAGGCAGATAGTAAGGGTATGGGAGTCCTTGGTAAGACTTTTCTTTTTAACGAAAAGTAGCCCCAAATCATTTTCTAACAAAGAGCAGCCTGTAAAGGGGAGCTGCAGACATAGACAAGCAAGCTGGGGGCTTGCACAAGTAAATGTGGCAGGAACTAAGGACTGGATATTTTCAAGATGGCAGCTCCATCTTTCCTTCTCTCCCAGCCACATTTACTGTAAGGGATGGAGAAGATGGTCCAATCAACTGGAAAGCCCATTTGCATAGTAAGATTAGGGTGGGGTGACCAGCCTTCCCTGAAGGCTATGTCAACGTCATACCTGATGGAACCAATCTATGAGCCCTTTGTAAATCAGACACTGCCGCCTCAAACTGGACTTTAAAATTTGGAGCCTTCACCAGGGGCTGGTCTTTTCCCATCGGAGACCCCTTTGTTTATGGAGAGAATTGTTTCTCTTTCTCTTCTCTTCTACCTATTAAACCTCCGCTCCTAAACTCCTCGTGTGTGTCTGTGTCCTAAATTTTCCTGGCACATGACAATGAACCCCAGGGTACATACCCCAGAAAATGTGGCCGCTTCAGTGAGGGAAAAATGTTTTAATGGTTTCTTCATCATTGGGATATCTTTCTACTAATAATCTTGAAGTTTATAATTCTGACCCTTGCAAAAGTGCTAATGCTTGTAGATGATAGCAGTTCTTCATAAAAATGCACTTTAGTTGAGCACCTCCCATGAGTCAAAGTGTGCTACCCACGTTGTTCATAGTCTTCATTTAAACTTCATGGAAATTCCACAAGGTGATTATTATCCTCTTTTGTACAGTTGAAAAAACTGAGGCTTAGGTGTGAATTTACTGATACATGATCTAAACAAGTACTGCCTGATTTCTATCACTTTTTCTGCTACCTTATACTCACTACACTTCTAGAAATAATGTGTGTTCCTTATAGGACTAACATAATAATAGTAATGACAATAAAAACAACAGCTAACACTTACTAAATGGTGACTGTATTTCAGGCACTATTCTATGTACTTTGCATGTATTAACTAATTAACTGATTCTGTTTGAAATAATTTATCAGACACTTTACTGAAAGCACACTTTGACTTGGATGGCTAAAGAAGTTCAGAACAGTGGACACTTAGAGTAAAAGAAATAGAAGGAAGAACAGGGATTTGGTGGAGTAGTGGGATGGCAGAGCATAGGAAGAGAAGTGGGGATCCAAACACACCCTGTCAATATCACAACTTTGCCTGGAACTGTTCTGAATGCAATAGTGAACTAACAAACCCTAGTGACCAAAAGCAACCATCCCAAGGTTACAGTAGTAGCCATCCTAATAAATGCAGTTTTCCCAGGGGGAGAGTACAGGGAGCAGAGTACAAGAGGAGAGTTTGTGAAGGCCCCCTGCAGCTCATCCAGAAGTTTGCTGAGGTTAATTTCCTTTCTGAGACCAGCACAATGTTCTCAGGTTTGAATTATTTGCTATTAGGATCTTTAACCCTTACTGACCAGATACTAAGGAGCTTGAATAGTCTTCCAAAAAAAAGTCAAGATGGTTGGCCCTTTTCCGTGTCCAGGATCAGCTACATAATTTTGGGGGCCCAGTACTCAATAAAAATGTGGTGCCTCTTGTTCAAAATGTATTCAGATCTTTAAGATGGTGACAGTAGAACTTTAAACCAAATGTGGTACACTGTGCAACTGCACCTGTTGCATGCCCATGAAGCTATCCCTCTCCCTGTTCTTGGCAAGTTACATATTCCACAGATGTCACATGTGTCTCAATTGTACATGAGGAAATGTTGAGATCCAGGTGAAGAGCCTGTAAATTTGGGGTTAAATGCCAACGCCAATACCCTCTGGGAGCTGTCTGCTGAGAACAGGCATCACATCAATCCTTGGGATTATTGGCTACTGTAAACCTCTTTCAATTAAGTGCATCACTTCCCTTCCAGTGTTCTGATACCCCAAGTTGTTTGGGAAGATTTGTCACTTTGAGGGATGTGGCTTAATAGCGTATTTTTAATGACAGGTAGAAATACAGCAACCCAACAAGCTGGATGTAGAGAAGTGTATAAATTGCTGATGGCTTGAAACCTTCCACTCCCTTAAATTTTGCTGATCCTCAGGATCCATTTTCAGGGGCAGTGCAACTAGCTGCTATTAGCTGTAAGTTACAGTTCTCTCTTCTTAATTTTGATGGCTGCTTGCCAGCTGACTCCTGCAGTAATAGAAAAATTCCTGTTAACTTCAGAGCTAATTTAAAACAAAAGTGTACTTGGAGTTTTAATCAGACGAAAGATTGGGGAGTGAGGTGAATGGGACATAAAGACTGTGTATCAAATATCCCCTTCTAGGGACACATACTGTGTTCAATTTATTTAAAATAGTTACCTTCCTGAATCTCGTTTCCCATTGACTTTGTTTAAATATGTCAGGGTACAAAATTATAAAATTACCAAGTGCCTAATTACAATTCAGTTGTTGCAATTGCATAACATCTCTAATCGTCTAATCAGTATTCCTCTTGCTTCTCAACTAGATTATGTACTTTTCAAGCATTGTGTTTTGTAAGAACTTGTTTTCTTTATAATAGAATGTTAGAATTGAATTACTTTAGAGGTCATTTATTTCCATTCCATTTAAGAAATAGGTGTAGTTTTTTTTTTTAAAGAATGCTGTGATAAATGCTGGGTTACCAAGATGAGTAGATACGAATTCCTCACATGGCTCTAAAAGTTATCAATCCATTGAGTTAGAAAGAACAAAACCCAGAGCAGAAATATATGAAGGGCCTGCTCTGATATAAACTGTTATGAAAATATAGAGGGGAGACTAACTGAAAATGTCATTAATTCAGTTGTAATTATTGAGCTCCTACCATGTGCCTGGTACTTTATTAAGTGTAGAGGATAAAGCAGGATATATATTGTCCCATCCCTATTTGGGGAGGATTACAGCAAATAAATAGCTTTTTTTTTTTTTTTTTCCCCAACTTAAATAGACTCCGTCTGGGCCAGCAGGGGGCAGGAAAGAAGAGACAAAGGAGAGAGCGGCCTCCTTTGTCCCACCTCTCACTCGGTGTAGCTATTTCCCCAGTAATATTTGTAATAGTGGTGGGCGTACAAGCTGAGTTAGTTCTCATGGACAATTAAGTTCTCAGTTAGTTATGTTTTATGAGTTGTGGCAGTTTCTTTCCATGGTATTTTTTATTTCTAATACCTCATGTTTTTCCCAACTTCAAGCATATGCATTAAATATATTCCAGCCCAATTTCTTTTTTTGTTTCAGAGAATGCTTGTTCATCCTCTTACATTCTTGATGGCAAAATAAGTGACTAACTTACAGCTGACAGTGTTCTTGGACTTTGCAAGTGACTGCATGCTGAATGGGGTGTTGGATGGAAAAGGGGTGGGGAGATTAGAGTGGCTTCTATGTCCTGGAATAAGTTATTCCCGTGCAAGGTGAACAGGCCCACTGGTCTCACCAGAATCTTTCCTGCTGCCAAAGAGATACAAAATATGTAGGCTCAGCAGCATAGATCAAGTAGATGAACTTTTGGGGGAAAGGAGAGGTTTTACATTTGTAATATCAGCAAAGGAAAATGGGAGCTATAAAGTTTCTGCTTATCATTAGTGTCACATTTCCAGCAGACTTCAGTAATGTGACTGAGTCTATCTCCCAGGGAGACTAGGAGTCTTGCTAGCTATTAGATTTTACATTTTCATGCTGAATTCTTCATCCTGGCTGATCCAGCAACAATGCCTGTAGGATGGGCACAGAGACCTACAGGGGAATCAATATGACTACTGTGGTAAAAGTGTGTATGTCTGATTTTCCAAGAGATTCAAAGTCATTTGAAGCATGTAAACTGTTTATTAGCCACAAAACATGTGTTTTGTTTTGAAGATGAGTGAGTTGAAAACACCCAAATTTTTATTTTAATTACTGAAAAAACACTGGACCTAGAATCAGAAGATCTGTGTTCAAATCTCAGCTCTATCACAGTCATCTGTGTTCACTTAGGCAGACTACTTAACCTCTCTAGGCCTCAGTTTCTTATTTTAAAATGGATCTAATGTGCCCGGGGAAGTGCCGTAATAGTAAAAGGGTATAGGATATATAATAGCAAAGCATTTTATTATCTTGACAGTGCTGTACAGATTCTTTTTTTCCTTCACTTGCACAGTCCCTTGAGATGTTATTGGAATCCACAGGTGCTGTAAGAGGATATTTTAATTCTGTACATCAATGGGAAGTGAGTGGGCTAGGTGCTAGGAAATCGGAGATCTGGTTGTGTCTCCCTACCACTTTAGACAGTTATTCTATTATTTATTCATCCATTCATTTGCTATCTCATTTTGTAAGCCATTTAATGTGCTTTACATAGATTACTTGGTCTTTTGATGTTTCAGTTTTCAACTCTATAAGAGGGCAATAATACTAGTAATTCAGCTCTTCCACAAATTTCTTAAGGGAATCAAATGGCATGGACCTAGCAAAAGGATGCCCTTAAACCCAAACAACAATAGCAACACCAATTTAAGAGAAATGAAGTTGAGGCTGCAAGTGGGATTCAGAGAACACTGAAAGATTGGAAGATAAAGGGAGAAGGCCAGTTTCCAAGAGAGTAAGGCTCCTAAGAGGAGCCTGCGTGAGCCTGTAGGGCTCTGTGTGACAGAGCAAGGGTGGAGAATGTTTGAACACCCCCTAAGTGTGGTAGAATGCTAGAAATCGGAGAGAGACATCCACCAAACTGATAACAGCCAGGCTTGAGACCCTGGGAAGCATTTTCTGTATTTACATTTGTAATGTCAGCAAAGGAAAATGGGAGCTATAAAGTTCCTGCTTGTCATTAGTGTCACATTTCCAGGGGACTTCAGTAATGTGACTGAGTCTATCTCCCAGAGAGACTAGGAGTCTTGCTAACTATTAGATTTTAATACGAAATCAGGTGAGGAAAAAGAAAGAGATCAGTTTCAGACTTGGACTACAAGGATAGGCCTGCTCAGTTTCAATATTCAGCTAAGCACCTGCCATGTGGCACCATCAGCAGAGACTCTGGGCAGCCTGAGTGACTGGGTGGGATGGGGTGTTGATACCATCAACTGTACTATACTCCAAGATACAAAAGAATGGCTGATGGTTCTGAAATATCTGCTGAAAACTGCAGGAGAAACTCAGATGGGGTCTAAGTTTCCATTATTCAGGTGGAGAGAACCAAACACATACTGTCAATTTTTTGCACCCTGACTCTACCCACCCCCAATCTTTTTCTTAAAGTGTTTTAAAAAGTACAAAGCTGTAAACAAATATGAAAGAAAACATTTTTTTTTTTCCCGCCAAGGCTCAGCTAAGGGTAAAAGACTTCTTGAAAGCAGACTTTTAAAGATTTCTCCAACATCCTGATTGCTATGACTATTTAAGGTCTTCTATGCTTCCATTTGAAATTTAGGATTTTTTTCTATGTCTAAGAAGAATGTCATTGGTATTTTGATAGTGATTGCATTGACTTTATACATTTCTTTAGGTAGTATGATCACTTTAACAATTTTAATTCTTACAATTCACGAGCATGGGATGTCATTAGATTTGTTTATATCCTCCTCTTCAATTTCTTTCGTAAGTGTTTTGTAGCTTTCCTTGTATAGGTCTTTCATCTCCTTGGTGTATATTTTATTCATTTATTTGTTGTAGCTGTGGTAAATGGGATTGCTTTCTTGATTCATTTTTCAGCTAGTTCACTGTTAGTGTATATACATGCTACTGATTTTTGTATATTGATTTAGTATCCTAAACGTTATAGAATTTCTTTAAGAGCTTTGTGGTAGAGTCTTTATGTTTTCTGTATATAAGCTTATGTCATCTGCAACAGAGACAATTTGACTTCCTGAGCAAAAAGAACAAAGCTGGAGGCATCACACTACCAGACTTCAAAATACACTGCAAAGCCATAGTATACAAAACAGCATGGTTCTGGCATAAAAACAGACACAGAGACCAAATAGAACAGAATAGAGAATGCAGAAATTAATCCATCTATCTACAGCCAACTTATTTTTGACAAAGACATCAAGAAGATTCATTGGGGGAAAGGACACCACCTTAAATAAATGGTGCTGGGAGAACTGGATATCCATATGCAGAAGAATAAAACTAGACCCTCATCTTTCAACCTATACAAAAATCAACTCAAAATAAAGATGTAAATGTAAGACCTAAAATTATGAAACTACTAGAAGAAAACATAGAGGAAACACTTTAGGACATTGGGAAAAGATTTTATAAGCAAGACCTCAAAATCACAGCAAAAAAAGTCAAAATAAACAAGTGAAATTATATCAAACTAAAAGGTTTCTGCGCAACAAAGGAAACAACAGGATGGAAAGATAACTGACAGAATTGGGGAAAATCTCTTCTTGCTCTCTCTTGCAAACTATTTATCTGACAGGAGATATTAATATCCAGAATATACAAGGAACTCAAACATCTCAATAACAAAAAAAAAATCTGATTAAAAAATGAGTGAGTGATCTGAACAGCATTTCTCAAAAGAAAACATAAAAATGGTCATGAAATATATGAAAAAATGTTCAACATAACTAATCATCAGGGAAATGAAGACCAAAACCACAATGAGATATTATCTCACCCCAGTTAGGATGGCTATTACCAAAAGGACAAAAAGAAAAAGAAAAACAAAAACAAAACAAAGAAACAAACAAATAAAAACAGATGTTGGTGAAAACGTAGATGAAAAAATCTTATACACTGTTGATAAGAATGTAAACTAGTACAGCCACTTGGGGGATTTTATGTGCTGTAGTTTGGATGTTTGTTCCCTCAAACCTCATGTTGAAATCTGATTTCAATGTTGGAAGTGGGGGTCTACTGGAAGGTGTTTGGATCATGGGGTGGATCCCTCATAAATAGGGATTTATGGGGGTTGGAGGTTAAGTGAGTTAACATTCTATTATAGAGTTAGCATTCTATTATTTCACATGAGAACTGGTTGTTAAAAAGTTTGGCACTTCCCTTCTCTCTCTCTCTTGATTTCTGTTTCGTCATGTGATATCTGCACGTGCCTGGCTCCCCTTCCCTTCTGCCATTATTGGAAGACTCCTGAGGTCTTCATCAGGTGTGGATGTCGGTGCCATGCTTCTTGTGTGGCCTGCAGAACCATGAGCCAAATAAACCTCTTTTATTCATCAATTACCCAGCCTCAGTTATTCATTTTTAACAACACTAAAAGGATGAAGACAGCATTGAGGATCCTCAAAGAAACTACAAATAGAACAACCATATGATCCAACACTGAGTATTTATCCAAAGCAAAGGAAATCCATATGTTGAAGAAACATCAGCACCTCCTTGTTTATTGCAGCCTTGTTCACAATAGCCAAGATATGGAATTAACCTAGGGGTTTGGTATGGTTTGGCTCTGTGTCCCCACCCAAATCTCATCTCAAATTTTAATCCTCATGTGTTGATGGAGGGACCTGGTGGGAGGTGATTTGATCATAGGGGCGGTTTCCTCCATGCTGTTCTCGTGATAGTAAGGGAGTCCTCTTGAGAGCTGATGGTTTTAAGTGCGGCATTTCCTTGCTCTTTCTTTCTCTCCTGCCACCTTGTGAAGAAGGTACTTGCTCTCTTTCATCTTCCACTATAATTATAGGTTTCCAGAGGCTTCCCCAGCCATGTGAAACTGTGAGTCAATTAAACCTCTTTTATTTATAAATTACCCAGTCTCAAATGGATAAAGGAAATGTGGCATATATACACAATGGAGTACTATTTAGCCATAAAAAAGAATGTAATCCTGTTATTCACAGCAACCTGAATGAAACTGGAGGACATTATGTTAAGTGAAATAAGCTAGAAAAAGAAAGTTAAAGACCATGTTTTTACTCATATGTGGAAGCTAAAAAAAGCTTATCTCATGAAAGTAAAAAGTGGATGAGGGGATAGTAGAGGGTGAAAAGGGTAGAGGAAAGGGGGTGGTAGAAAGAGATTTATTAAAATATACAAAATTACATACAGGAGAAATAAGTGCTAGTTGTCTATAACACTGTAAAATGACAGTAGTTAATAATATATAGTATAGTTTTCTATAACACTGTAAAATGACGGTAGTTAATAATATATTGTGTAGTTTTGAATGACTATAAAGAAGTTGTGGAATGTTTCCAATGCAAATAAATGTTTGAGATGATAGATATGCTGACTATCCTTATCTAATCACTACACATTTTGGGTGTTGAAACATCATGATATACTCCTAAAAATACGTACAATTATTACATGACAATTTAAAAAATAAAATAAAAGCTTTCTCTAACTTTCTAACCCTTCCTGAGTCTCTATCATTCTCTGTCTCCTCCATGGACCCCACTCCTCTCTTTTTTTTTTTTTTTTTTTTTTGAGACGGAGTCTTGCTCTGTCACCCAGGCTGGAACACAGTGGCGCAATGTCAGCTCACTGCAAGCTCCGCCTCCCGGGTTCACGCCATTCTCCTGCCTCAGCCTCCCGAGTAGCTGGGATTACAGGCACCCGCCACTACGCCCGGCTAATTTTTTGTATTTTTAGTAGAGATGGGGTTTCACCGTGGTCTCGATCTCCTGACCTTGTGATCCGCCCACCTCGGCCTCCCAAAGTGCTGGGATTACAAGCGTGAGCCACCGCGTCCGGCCTCCTCTCTCTTTTTTTCTTTCTTTCCCCACACTCTCCCTTCTTCTTCCTCTTTTCTTTCTCCCTCCTCCCTCCTTGAATTTTCACTGTTTTTTATGACGTCTTTTAATAAACAAAACTTCTTCTACCTCTACATTTCTTTCCCTCCACTCACACACAAAGACTCTACCTTCTACCCTAGCCCCCCACATTCCATTGAGCCTGATGTAATGCTTGGCCAAAAAAGAGCTATTTTAACTTATCCTTGGAATAGAGTTGGAATGAGGAGGAAGAATCAGGTGGAGCAGGCCTTTACTGTTGAGGGTCAGGGACTAGAATAGCTTAACACGATCAACTCAGATTATTTGAAAAATGACAATGGTATCATTGTTCCTGGTCCTATTCATGGGATGGCTTATTAGGACTGTATCTTATTAATAGCTCTGTTTGATGATTCCTCTTAAAAACCAGACTAATTTGGGACACCCTCTGATCCTCACTGCTTAGCTTTTTGACTCTTGGGATGTCAGCCAGTGACTATTTCTTTGAGGTCATTCGGTCTCCTTCCCCAACTCCTGTGTACCGTGCATTTTTGGGCTAATGTCTTAGGGTCATGTAAACCACAATAATCGGTATCCTTGGCAGACTGAATGTTTATAAAAGTGTCAAAAATCTTAGCACCAATTTGTACTTTATTATGTTTTCTAAAGTTTCCATGCTAAAAGGAAACATAGCTTGTTTTATCATGTATTCCTTCTTAATCCTTAGATAAAGTGAGGTAGAAGGGATTCATGTTTTATATATGATTCAGGCTGTAAGGAACCTTTTATTTCCAAAGGTAAGATTATTTTATTTTGTCTTTTCTAAATTCTAGTGCTGAAATATGATCCTTCTTGTAATTCTTGCCTTTGGTATCTGTTAAGGAGCAAGCACTCTTAACAGTGGTAGCACTAAGCAAAGGCTCTTCATTTTTGTGTCTGTGTAAGAACAAAAGAATTAGATTTGACTGGCAGGTGAAATACATAAAGTTAAGTCCTAGCCATTTCTTTGCCCCTCCCCACATTTCTTTTGACTGGGAAACTTATTTTATAAATGAAGTAAGAGCCCTTCTAGGGAAATGAATATTTGCATAATCCTTTCAGCTCTGTTAACGTGGTACTGAAGCATAATGTTATATTGCCAGGATCTCTCATGTCCTTCCTCTTTAATATTTTAAGTATCACACATGTGATACAAAGTAAGTCCTGGCCATAAATAATGCATAGAAAACAATGCTAATATATATACAATGACAAAGTGCAAAGGGAAATCATATACAGCATTCAGTAATAAATCAGAGTTCATCTTAGTAACACACATACATATTTTACTTTAAGTAAATCTTTCACTGAGAAAATTTTAGCTTTTAGATTTTTGTCATTAAAGGGGTTTCCTTATTTTTATTTTTTCCTCTATTTTAAGATGGAACTCCTTTCACATTTCCAAACCTAATTGATTTATCTGAATTGACAGTACTTTAGAACATTTACATTTCTCTCCTTTCTTTTTTAATGAAGGAGAAAAGATGCAGTTAGCATTCCATATTTGTGTGTCATAATATAGAGCTTGAGGTACAGGAAAAGGAAAAAGATCAGAAACCTGAGAAACACAACAAATCTTCCAAATAGTTTAATTGTATTTAACATTTGGATTTTAAAAAATGTTTATACAGTAATTCCAATGTATATCTTTTTACTTTGAGAATTACAAGCCACCCCAACTAATTCCTTAATTGAGACCAAAAACACAAAAAAACTTTTTGCTTTTGTTTTGCTTTTTGTTTTGGAAATTTATAATTCAAATAAAAATTCCAAAAAACATTCACTCAAAAATTTACGTAAGTTTTCAAGAGACCCTGAATAGCCAAAGCAATCTTAAAGAAAAGGAACACATTTGGAGGTCTCATATTTCCTTATTTCAAAACTTATAACAAAGCTACAATAATCAAAACAGTGTGATACTGGCATAAAGATAGACATCTAGACCAGTAGAATATAATAGATATCAGGAATAAGTCCTTGCATATACAGTCAACTTATTTTTGACAAGGGTGCCAAGATCATTCAAGGGGGGAAATATAGTTTGTCCAACAAATGGTGTTGGGAAAACTGGATATCCACATGCAGAAGAATGAAATTAGAACCTTATCTCATACTATATATGCAAATCAACTCAAAATCCATTTGAGGGCTAACTGCAAGACATGAAGCTTTAAAACTACTAGAAGAAAACATATGGGAAAATCTCTATGACATTGGTCTGGGCAATGATTTTTTGGAAGCACAGGCAGCAAAAGTAAAACTAGGTAAATTGAACCACATCAAAATTAAAACTTTCTGTTCATCCAAGATCACAATTAATGCTGTGAAAAGGCAACCTATGGGATAGGAGGCAATGTTTGCAATTATATATCTGATAAAGGGTTAAAAACCAAAATATAATATATAAAGAACTTCAACAACTCAACAACAATAAAACAACCCAAATAAAAAATGGGACAAGAACTTAATAGAGACATTTCTTCAAAGAGGATATACAGGTGGCCTTAATACATATGAAAGATGCTCAACATCATTAATCTTTCTGGAAATGCAAATCAAGCCTATAATTAGATATGACTTTCTACTTAACAGGACGGCTACTATTGAACAAAACAAAACAAAAAAATTAGAAAAATCTCAGAATATAACAAGTGTTGGTGAGAATGTGGAAACATTGGTATCTTTAGGTACTACTGGTGGGAATGTAAAATAGTGAAGCTGCTAGAGATAAAAAAGTGTGGTGTTTCCTTAAAAAATTAAAAGTAGAATTACCATATGATTTAGCAATTCCACTTGTAGGTATACATCCAAAATACTTGAAAGCAGGGTCTCAAAGAGATATTTGTACACCCATGTTAATAGCAGCATTATTCACAATAATGATGAGGTAGAAGCAGCACAAATATTCACTGACTAATGAATAAAGATGAAGAAAATGTGGTATGTACATTCAGTGGAATATTAATCAGTGGAATAAAGATAAAGAAAATGTGGTATGTATATTCAGTGGAATAAAGATAAAGAAAATATGGTATGTACATTCAGTGGAATGTTATCCAGCCTTAAAAGGGAAGGAAATCCTGTCACCTACTACAACATGGGTAAAACCCGAAGACATTATGCTAAATGAAATACGTCAGTCATGAAAAGACACATACTGTATGACTCCAGTTACATAAGTGTCTAAAGTAATCTAATTCACAGAAATAGAAAGTAGAATGCTAGTTTCCAGGGGCTGAAAAGAGGGGTTAATACAGGTTTGTTTAATGAATATGGAGTTTTAGTTTTTCAAGATGAAAAATTCCTTGAGATTGGTTACTTAACAATGTAAATATAGTTAATGCCACTGAACTGTGTACTTAAAGATGGTTAAGATAGTAAATGTATATTTTGCCATAATTAAGAATAAGAAAAAGAGAAATCCTAAAATTATAATATTATCAAGTTTTAAGTTAAAATTTAAAAGTGTTTTGTTTTTAAATTCAAGTACCATTTAGGCATGTTTCAATGGATTCATTCCACAAGCATTTTTCAACTATGGTTTAACAAATTGGGCTGTTTCTTGCAATTTATTTCATGTGTTCTTCACAGCAATCCTGGGAGATAGCTATAATTAGCTACACTGCTCTTTGAAGAAAAATAAAAGTACAAAACAGATATTTTCCCAAGGTCACAGGTCACTTGATAGCAGAGCTTTAGCAGCTTCGGGGATGGCCAGTAAATCTTATCTTACAGGCTAACTCTGATGGATCAGTTGGGGCCTCCTGAAGTGCTGCCTTGAGAAGAATTTGAGGCATATCTGCACTCAGCTGTCATCATCCACATCTGCCAAATGAAAGAATGGGAGAGGTGGTTTCAACCCTTATGCTAGGCAGTTTTGTAATCCTTTATCACTGTCCGGGTCTAAAAGTATTTTTATTATACATATTAGCTGAACTTTGACAATGTATCAAGTGTCAAGGGGCAACATTAAAGTCAGCATAGATAGATTAGATTGCTATTTTTCAGGAAGTTGCAAAAAGTGAAATATTCAAATTTATAGAAAAGGTAGGTCGTACATTTAATAAGTACCACAAAAACAGATGCGTTCTTATTGAAAGAGTTGACTCATTCTTCATTTTCCTTCTCAAGTGAAATTAAGTTTTAGAAATAAGTACAATTAGCTTCAGTTTGTTATTGTATGTATATAAGGAGATGGTTCTTTATTCATTTCAAGGCAAAACTGAATAAGTGCATATTTCAAGCTAATAGTTCAGCATAGTTGTTGAATTCCACAGTTCAGAAGTCCATCAAGTAGCCTCTCTAATGTGTTTTCACATATTCGTTTAGCTCCTGATTCACATATCCAAGCTCTAGGCAATATGGTTTTTATCATCTGCATGACAACTTATGTGTCTGTGAATTTAATTTGAATAGTTGTTGTTTAAGAAAAAGAAAATCAAATACACCTCTAGAAAATGCTGTCTTTCTCTAACAATACCATCTGAAAATTTTCCAGCTTTGGAAAACCTGCTTTCTAGGGTATTGCAGAATTGGCTGGAACATATGCATCAAGTTATTGCTGAGACAGATATCAAATAGATTTGCATAAAGATTTGAATATGCAACTTCAAATAAGATAAAGACTCACTTTAAAAAAAGTGATGCAATTGGGTAAATCTTGTGCTGACCCTTTCTGGTAAAATATGAATGCAATACCATCAAAGCACCTCAGATTTGATGACATCAGTAAATATACTACTGTTGAAAGAGGTTGGTAATGTGTCAGTAAGTGACTAAAGAAGGTTGCAGAATAGTAATCATGATACCATAATTATTTTTTAAAACAGTCTACATATGTGTTTGTAAGTGAGTAGAAAAGTATTTAAGAAACACACCTCAATAAATATACCAAAGTTACTTCTGGGGAGGGGGTGAAGGCAAAAAAGAATAAAGCAAAGGGTGAAGATTTTATTACATATATTTTTATTGTTTGAATTTCTTAAATATGTCTATCAATTCTGTGATTTTTGAAAAAAATATTTTGGAAATGCTGTCTATATTCTGGCATTGCAAATAAACAATACACAGTATAAAGAAACAGCATATTTCTGTTGACACTAATTCTTCAAATCTGTGAGTTATCTGGTCTAGACTAGTGTTTTTCAAACTCTGAATTGAAATTTATTAGTAGGTTTTTAAGTCAATATAATGGACCATTTTTGTTTCCTTCATGTTTTTTGACAATGTTTCTGTTGGTTTGTTTGCGTTTTTCTTATTGATCCATGGGAATTAAGAATTCTGTATAGTAGTCTTTTGGTAATTCACATGTTTTCTAAGGTTTCTCTTCGGGTCTGTGGCTTGACTTTTCACTTTTTTATGAAGCCTTTTAATAAACAGAACTCCTTAATTTTAATGTAATTGCATACATACGTATATTTTTCTTCATGGTCTATGTTGTTGTTTTTAAATTCAGTTTACATAATTCTTTCTTACGTCACTGTCAACCATATATTTTCTTATAATGACATGATTTTTAATTTTTCCTTCAATATTTGAGTCTCTAATCCAATTATAATTTAATTATTTATGGTATGAGCTAAGATCGCATTTCATTGCTTTCATATGGAAAATCTATTGTCCCCACACCATTTATGTAGAGGTGACTGTACTATGTTTATTATACACTAACATAAACGTTATGTTATTATAATGGGCCCCCAATGCCAATTCTGTTGTAAACAAAATATATCATAACCTCTATATGTATGAGTCTACTTTTTGGGCCATTAATTTTGTTCAATTATTGAATTTATTTATCCATATATGAATTCCCCAAAGACTTTTACTTATTCTTTATGCCTATAGTCTCTCCAGTTTGTTGTTTTTCTTCAGGAGAATTCCTTTTCTTTTTGGTGATATTTTTTCCTTCTTATAAATAAAAAATTCAGCTTGTCAATTCAGCAAAGCGTACTATAGAAGTTTTATGGTATTTTATTCAAATCTATGAATTCATTTGGAAAAAATAACATCTTTGTGATATTATTCCTATCTGTGAATATGGTATATTATTCTATTTAAGTTTTCATGATGTCTTTATGTCAGAAGACTCCTGTGCAGCTTTTCAAGTCTTTCAGATTTTACCTCTTACTCCAGCCATTGTTGTGGTGACAAGTTATAAGGTTTTGACTGGCTTGATAGAGGTGCATCAATACCTTCTCTGGGCTTTTAAAATGTACTTCTCACTTCCTGCTCTTTTGAACATGCCAGCCCTTATGCATGTGCACACAAAAGTATTGGGAAAGAAATGTCCAATGGAATCACCTTGGATCAATGAGAGCCAAAGGTTAAAGGACAAATACTTCTGTCTTCCATTCCCTAGTAAGTAGTCTTGAGACATAGTTCACAAGATTCTTCAGAAGTTTTTGAACAAATTGTTGAAATTGAAAGAAAAAGAAAATCTTGAAGGCAGCAAGAGAAAAAGGAATCATTATGTTTAGAGTAACAACAATGTTATTAATAGGTTGCTTTTCATGAAAAAAATGGAATCTAGAGGGAGTCAAATGATATGCTAAACATGCTGAAAGGAAGGAATAAAACTGTCAGGCAAGAATGTTATAGTCTATAAATTTCTCCTTCAAAAATGAAGATAAAGTAACTACATACACAGATACACATGAATGAGTGCATGCAAAACTGGTGAAATTTAAATGTATCTGTGGGTTGTACTGTACATTTCCTGGTTTTGATACTGTATTGTAGTTATACAGGACATTTTGATTCCATTTATATGAAATTTCCTAAAAAGGCAATTCCATAGATGTATAAAACAGGTCAGGGGTTGCCTGGGGATAGGAGTGCAATCACAAATTGGTGACAGAACACATGAGAGTATTTTAGGGATGATGGAAATGTCCTAAAACTGGATTGTGTTAATAGTTTTACAGTTGTAAAATTACTAAGAGTTATTTATTTGTATACTTAGAAAAGGTACATCTTATGATATTGTAAGTCAATAAAGTTTTTTTAAACAGAAAAGAGCATAGAGTTATATTTTAAAGTAAAGTAACAATTCATCTTGTCAGTAGCTTTTCTTTTTCTTCCCTGTTTTACTCTTTCTGTAACTCACATATACTCCTTAGGATTTTGTTCCCAAAAGTATATGACACAAGCATTTTTGTTTAGAACCTGCTTTAGGAGATATGTAAGCTAAAACAGCTTTTAGAAATTAGTTTTATTGAAAAACAGCTTAAATTCAGTAAAACTCACCCTTTTACGGTAAACAATTTGATGAGTCTTGACAAAGTTATAGTCATGTAATTTCTATCGCAATCAAGAAAAATAGTATTTCTGTTACTTCAGGAAATTTCTTCATTCCCCTTTGCTGTTATCCTCTTTTCCCAACCCCAGTCCCTGAAAACCACTGATTTGATCTCATTTCTTGCAGTTTTGGCTTTTCTAGTATGACATATAAATACTCTCATACAGTAGATAGGCTTTGGTGTCAGTTTAAAATATTGTATGCATTGTAACATGTTACATTGCATATATTGCATGCACTGTAACATGTATCAATCATTTATTTTTTATTGTTAGTAGTATTCCATTATGTGGATGTATTTGTTTATTCACTAGTTGAACATTTGAGTTGTTTTAATTTTTTGAAAGTTATAAATTTAGCTGCTGTGAACATTCAGGATTTTTTCATAGGGGAAGAAATAGGCTTTTGGTTTTTTTCTATTTGGCAAATACCTAGAAGTGAAATGACTGTGGCATATTTAGGTATGTTTCTAGCTTTAAGAAACTGCCAGATGGTTTTCCAAAGTTGTTTTCGCATGTTATATTCCTACTGCAATGTATTAGAGCTGGAGTTGGTATGGTCGGTCTTCTCAATTTTAGTCATTTTAGTTCGTGTGTAATAGTATTTCATTGTGGTTTTAATTAGCATCTCCTTAATCACAAATTATGTGAGAACTTTTTCATGTGCTAATTTCCCATTCATATCTCCTTTAATAGAGTGTCTTCAAATCTTTTTGCCATTTTAAATAAAGTTGTTTGTTTTTCTTCTTCTTCTTGAGTTGAAGAATTCTTTATATATTTTGGATAGAATTGTTTCATCAAATACATGTTTTCCAACTCTATACTTTCAGATTATGTCTTACCTTTTTATTTTGTAGTAGTGTGTTTTGAAGTGTAAAGTTCATAAATTTGAAGTACAACTTGATCTTTTTTCTTATAGTTTGTAATTTCTATTTTATTGAAGAAATCTTTACTTAACCCAATATCACTTAGATCCTCTACTAAATTTTTCTTCTAGTAGTTTTATAATTTTTTTGTTTTAACCCTTATGTTTGGACCTGTAACACAGTTTGAATTACTTTTCCTGGTTGTGTTCTGTCTATTCCTATGTGGTGGTTTTTTCTCTGGCCTCGAGTAGTTTTTTAACAAACACAGGCTGATCAGTGTTCAGCCTCAACTCAAAGTTAACTCTCTGAAGATCTCCACACTTTCCTATGCAGCTCATTTCTTTCTGATACTCCAGCTTATTGATTCTAGCTGCCTTGCCTCCCCAAATTCTTCACTCTGTTCCCTTTACTCAGAAAGACTACCAGGCTCTATATGAGTTTCCCCACTCCATGTTGCTGTTGCAGCCTACAAATTTTCTCTAGGCTGTAAGGTGGGGCAATCTTAGGACAAGCCTAATTTGTTTTTCTTTTCTTAGAGATCGCAATCCTGTGTTGTTTATTGTCCAATGGGTGATACTTGTTGTTTTTAATATTTTTCAGTGTTTTCAGTTGTTTAAGATGGAAGGATAAATATGATCACTAAGAGTGAAGTTTCCAAAAAAGGTTCTTGCATTTAAAATTTCAAAAATCTTAGTAATTAGGGCTCAGCAACTATAAATGAAACAACAAATATTTTAAAATATGATGGAAATGATGGCAACTTATTTACTGTAACTAAAATTAGAGTTCAGTGAAATGTCCAAAGATGTGTTTAAAAAGAGGTTCATGAAGTCCCTGGAACTTTAGGGCTAATGATAACTTACATAGTAGACAGGAACACTTAACATTTTCAGCAAGGAGCTTGACCAAGACAAAATAGGGAGGACAAGGATACCCATTCATGAGGAATCTAAGTAGAGCAGAATTAGATAGCAGAAAACATTGAACTACATAGGGTCAGATATGTCAAGCGTGTCTGTGTGAAAAGAGTCCACCAACAGGCTTTGTGTGAGCAACAAGGCTGTTTATGTCACTTGGGTGCAAGTGGGCTGAGTCTGAAAAAAGAGTCAGCAAAGGGAGGTAGGGGTGGGGCAGTTTTATAGGACTGGGGTAAACAGTGGAAAGTTACAGTTAAACGTGGTTATCTATTATCAGCAGAAGAGGAGATCACAAAGTGCATGGTGGGGAGGTCATAAGACTCATTGCCCAGAAGAAGAATATCACGAGGCCAATCAGTCTATCAGTTGGGGTAGGGCAGGAACAAGTCATAATAGAATGTCGTAAGGTTGGTCAATCAGTTAAGACAGGAGCTGGCTATTTCACTTCTTTTGTACTTTTCAGTTGCCTCAGACCATCTGGATGTATATGTGCAAGCTTGGGCTCAGAGGCCTGACATTCCTGTCTTCTTATATTAATAAGATAAATAAAACAAAATAGTGGTGAAGTGTTGGGGTGTCAAAAATTTTGGGGGGTGGTATGGAGAGATAATGGGTGATGTTTCTCATGGCTGCTTCATGCAGGATTAGGGGCAGCATGGGAACCTAGACTGGGAAAGATTAAACTGAAGAAAGATTTTGGGGTAAAGGGTGATATTGTGGGGTTTTTAGAAGGAGCATTTGTAATATAGAATGATCGGTGATGGCCTGGATGCAGTTTTGTATCAATTGAGCAACTAAATGGAAGACACAAGGTCTGAATAACAGAAGGAGAAAAACAGATATTAGAGGACTAAGAACTGGAAGGACCCAGGACATCCAATTAGAGAGTGCCCAAGGGGGTTCAACATAATTATTTGCTTGGTTGGTGAGTTTTTGGGCTCTATCCTTGAGTTTTTTTATGTTGTCATATACCAGGCCAGATTGATTTAGGTAAAAACAACACTCTTCATTTAAAAATATACAGAGTCCTCCTTTTTCAGCAGTGAGTAAGTCTAGGCCTCAGCGATTTTGGAGGACAACTGCGGCTAAGGAGTGGACCCTGGCCTGAAGGACTGGTAAAGTTTGTGATATATCTGTAATGCTAGTAGAAAAGTCATTAGAAAGGCTATGGAAGGTTGTGACTGAAGTTGAAACGCCTATTCCAGCTCCAAGGGCAATAGTGGAAGCAGAAAGTCCTAACCCTACAAGTAGAGGGATTAGAGGAATAACTCTTTTTTGTCTGATTGGTGTCATGAAGGGGACAGGATGATGTAGGGAGACAGGAGATGTTGCCCAGTCTGTATGTAAGGCGGGGGCAGCTGCGTAAGCACAGGAAGAAAGGGAAATGCAAAGCCAGCAATTGTTTGCTAAGGAGGAATTAGAAATGGCTAGGAGAGAGTGAGTGAGATTGATAGTGTGGTGGAGATAGCTGGGGAGAGGTAGAGGGTGGCCTAAGAATGGGATTGAGAATAAGAGTCAGTATAAAAGTAAAGAATAGGACTTTATCAGGGTGAAAGTATTGGAGGGTGCCCTGCCAGCAAAGATCATGTAACCACTCCAAGAGAAAGTCAAGCATGGCAGTTTGGGGATAACACCAGGAGATATCCCCTACGATGTTTGGAGAAACAGCGTAAACCATCAGTGTAAACAAGAGCAGGGCATTTATGAGTAGTTGAGAATGGTGAATAGGAGTATGATTATACAGAAGATAGTAGGGATGACAAGTTTTCAGGGCGCAGTCCAAGTAGTGGGGGTGACTGCATAAAGTCCTGTTGCAAAAAGTAGGGTAAGGATGAATAGACCTAACAGGATGAAGGGATGTATTAGGCTCATAAGGGTTATTACTGTTCTTCAGAAATGTGAGTGAGTTTAAGGGAAGTAGGAGAGAGTACTTGTGACTTCCAGAAGGAAGAGAAATCAGGCTGGCTGGCTGACGGGCACAGCTTTACTCTGGAATGATGAACCCAATGGGGGGTTGGTCCTGCAGAGGAACAGCCATTAGGGTACTATAGATGACTGAGTGGGGTCTGGTCCACCGAGGTTGTAGAGTCTGAGGGGTCAGATTCTTAACAAGAACTGACCGTCCTGCTAGAATGTCTTCATATGGCTGGGAACCTGGGATAGGCAAAAGATTAGCATCTCGGCAAATTTCCTGTCTAGCTTGCTGGAGGACTGGAAGACAATCACCTAGAGAGCTGGTGTCTGGAATGAGACTGGGGCCTAATAAAAAGGAGCATCCATACAGGAGCTCAAATGGGCTGTACCCTGTAGCATCCTGAGGACAGGTCTGAATTCTGAGAAGGGCCAGTGGTAAAAGTACTGTCCAGTCCTTTTTAAATTGGAGGCTGAGTTTGGTGAGGTATGTCTTTAAAAGACCATTAGTTCTTTCTACCTTTCCTGAGGATTGAGGGCGATAATGAGCATGAAGCTTCCATTGAATGCCCAGGACACGGGAGACTGCCTGAGTGACTTGACTAATCAAGGCCGGTCTGTTATTGGACTGTATAGAGGTAGGAAGGCCAAATTGAGGAGTTATATCTGACAGAAGGGAGGAGATGACTGCGGTGGGCTTCTCAGACCCTGGGGGAAAGGCTCCTACCCATCCAGTGAAAGTGTCTACCCAGACCAAGAGGTATTTTAGTTTTTTGACTTGGGGCATATGGGTAAAGTCAATTTGCCAGTCCTGGGCAGGAGCAAATCCTTGAGCTTGATGTGTAGGAAAGGGAGGGGGCCTGAGAAATCCATGAGTAGTAGTAGAATAGCAGATGGAACACTGAGAAGTGATTTCCTTGAGGATAGATTTCCATGATGGAAAGGAAATGCGAGGTTCTAAGAGGTGGGCTAGCGGCTTGTAACCTACATGGAAGAGGTTATGAAATGACCACAGAATAGAATGGGCCTGTGAGGCTGGATGGAGATATCTTCCTTGGTCCAAGAACCATTTGCCTTGTGTGGGAAGAGACTGATAGGTGGAAGTTTGAGTGGGAGAGTAGGTGGGAGTGACCGTTGAGAAGGGGAAAAAACTGTCCATTAGGGACAGAAGTAGGAATTACTGGCTGCTTAGCAATGGGGTCTGAGGCCCTTTGATGGCCTTTACAGTGAATGGCTCCAGCTCTTTTAGGAAGTAAAGCAGCTTTAAGAAGAGTTTTTATTAAGGAGGCATTAATGATGGAGGACCCTTGTGTAGTGAGGAAACCTCTTTCTGCCAATACAACAGTATGGTGGTGCAGGATATGGAAGGCATATTTAGAGTCAGTATAAATATTGACATGTCCCTTTGCAAGAGTGAGGGCTCGAGTTAAGGCAATGAGTTCAGCTTGTTGAGAGGTAGTGGAAGGCTGGGGCAGTGCCATAGCTTCAATGATAGATGTGGAAGACACTATAGCACAGCCTGCCTTTGCTAGTGATTGGCGATTGGGCCTGGTGGAACTGCCATCAATAAAATGAGTATGATCAGGGTGGGGAACAGGAAGAAGGAAATATGGGGAAATGGAGTGAATGTCAGGTGGATCAGAGAGATACAGTCATGGGGGTCAGGTGTGGTATCAGGAATAATGTGGGAGGCCAGATTGAAGTCCGGGCCAGGAACAATGGTAATTGTGGGAGACTCAACAAAGAGTGAGAACAGCTGAAGGAGCTGTGAGGCAGAAAGTATATGTGTCAAGTGTGAGAAGGAAAGTAGATTTTGAAAGTTATGGGAACTGCAGAGAGTAAGTGGAGCATAGCTTGTGGTTTTGAGGGCCTCTAAAAGTATTAAAGTGGTGGCAGCTGCTGCACAGAGACATGAGGGCTAGCCCAGAACAGTAAGGTCAAGTTCTTTGGACAGAAAGCCTACAGGGCGTGGTCCTGGCTCTCGTGTAAGAATTTCTACTGCACAGCCCTGCACTTCAGCTATGTGTAATGAAAAAGAGTTGGGATGAGTTAGGGAGAGCTAGTGTGAGAGCAGTCTCTAGAGCTGTTTTCAAGGAACAGAAAGAGGAGTGGGGAAAGGATTTAGGATCTATGGGGTCAGCTAGGTTTCCCTTTGTGAGTTTATATAATGGTTTTGTTGGGATGGCAAAACCAGGTATCCAAAGGCAAAAGTATCCAACCATGCCCAGGAAGGAAAGTTGTTGTTTTGTAGAAGGGGTTGGGGTTTGAGAGATCAGCTGGACACGATTGGCAGGGAGAGCACATGTGTTTTCATGAAGAATTACGCTGAGGTAGGTAATGAATGGGGAAGAAATTTGAGCTTTGGAGGGGGATACCCAATATTCTTTGGAGAATAAATGTTGAAGGAGCAGGAGGGTATCTTGTTGAGAAGACTCAAAGCAGTCTTCGAAGGTCATCAATATATTGAATAAGGTGGGAAGCAGAGGGGTGGGAAGAAAGCAAATCATGAGAAAGAGCTTGGCTGAAGTAATGAAGGCTGTCCTGGAAGGCTTGTGGCAGTACAGCCCAGGTAAGTTGCTGGAACTGATGGGTGTCAGGGTCAGTCCAGGTAAAAGCAAAGAGAGGCTGGGACAAGGGGTGCAGGGGAATAGTGAAAAAAGCATCTTTAAGATCAAGAATGGAATAGTGAGTTGTGGTGGGAGGTATTGAGGACAAAAGAGTGTACGTGTTGGGCACCACAGGGTGGATAGGCAAAACAATTTGATAAGGTGCAGATCCTGAACCAACCTGTAAGACTTGTCCAGTTTTTCGACAGGTAAAAATAGGGGAATTGTAAGGAGAGTTTGCAGGCTTTAGAAGCCCATGCTATAGTAGGCAAGTGATAACAGGCTTTAATCCCCTTAAATCCTGCTGTGGGATGGGATACTGGCATTGAGCAGGGTAAGGATGATTAGGTTTTCATGAAATAGTAATGGGCATGTGATCAGTTTCCAGGGAGGGAGTAGAGGTGTCCCATACCTGTGGGTTAAGGTGGGGGGATAGAAGAGGAAGACGTGAAGGAGGCTTTGGGTTGGGAAGAATGGTGGCAATGAGATGTGGCTGTAGTCCAGGAATAGTCAGGGAAGCAGATAATTTGGTTAAAATGTCTCAGGCTAATAAGGTAACTGGGCAGGTGGGGATAACTAAAAAGGAGTGCATAAAAGAATGTTGTCTAAGTTGGCACCAAAGTTGGGGAGTTTTAAGGGATCTAGCAGCCTGGCTGTCAATACCCACAACAATTATGGGGGCACAGGAAACAGGCCCTTGAAAAGAAGGTAATGTGGAGTGGGTAGCTCCCATATTGATTAAACAGGTGATGGACTTACCTTCCACTGTGAGAGTTACCCAAAGCTCGGCATCTGTGATGGTTCAGGGGGCTTCTAAGGTGATTGGGCAGCATCAGCCTTTAGCCGTTAAGCCAAGCAGATCTGGGAAGGAGTCATTCAGAGAGCCTTGGGCCAGAGCTTTAGGGGCTATAGGAGTGGCTGCTGGGCGAGCTGCGCAATCTGATTTCCAGTGGGTCCCTGCACAGATGGGACATGGCTTGGGAGGAATCCCAGGCTGTGGGCATTCCTTGGCCCAGTGGCCAGATTTCTGGCACTTGAAGCAAGATCCTGAGGGACGAGGTCCTGTAAGAATGCCTGACCACTGTGGTTTAGGGGTTTTGAAGTTCTTGTGTGCTGGAGGTGTAGTTGGGTTTTGTCTCACAGCAGAGGCAAGTAATTGTAACTCAGAAATGTGTTGCTGCTTGGCTGCCTCCTCTCTATTATTGTACGCCTTGAAGGCAAGGTTGATTAATTCCTGTTGTGGGGTTTGAGGGCCAGATTCCAATGTTTGAAGCTTTTTTCTAATGTCAAGAGCTGACTGGGATAAAATGCATATTGAAAATAAAACGGCCTTCTGCCCTTTCAGGGTCTGGGGCTGTAAAGCATCTCTCTCAGGGTTGCTGCCAAATGAGCCATGAACTGGGCTGGGTTTTCATCTTTACCTTGGGTAGTTTCTTTAAGTCTGTCATAATTAACAGCTTTGTAAGCTGCCTTTTTAAGCCCTTCAACTAGGCAGGAAATCATATAATCTCGCTTAGCTATACCTGGCAAACCTGTCCAGTATTCCCATCTGGGATCTTCTCAGGGAATTGCCCTGATACCTTCTTGAAAGTCTGGCTCATGATGCCAGCAGGTGTCAGTGTGAGATTGGGCTAGGGTATAAACTGTATCTCACTCATCTGAGAAAAGGGTAGAAGTTAGGATGACATTTAGATCACTCCAGGTTAAATTGTAGGACTGGGTTAAATACTGGAATTCCTGTATATATTTAGTGGGGTCTGATGAGGAGGGTCCTAAGCATTGATTAATTTGGGAAAGGTCTGATAGAGAAAATGGTACATGCACTCTGATGATGCCCTCAGCTCCAGCCACCTCTCGAAGAGGAAATTGTTGGGCAGGTGGGAGAGTATTTGCTGCAGAACGAAATTGTAAGCCGGACCGGGTGTGGGGAGGGAAGGTGACAGAAGGGTTATAGGGTGGGAGAGTGGAGGCTGAGGAAGAATTGGGACTTGATTCAGCCTGCTGAGGAGCGGCCTGGGGTGGGAGAGAGAGGTCAGAGGGGTTTGCAGAAAAGTGAGATTCAGAAGACTTAGCAGCACTTGGGGTTGGGACTGAAGGGACAGATGGGAGGGAAAGAAGGAAGATTTGGGATGAGTCGCTTTGGGAGCAGAGGCTAGGGAGGGAGTGAATTGTAAAAAATGCCTAGACGTAAGGCACAACAGACTATTTGCCCATCTTATGACAAAAATTATTTAGGTCTTGTAGGATGGAGAAATCAAAAGTGCCATTCTCTGGCCATTTAGAGCCATTATCAAGTTTGTACTGGGGCTGAGTGGTATTGCAGAAGAAAATAAGACACTTAGGTTTTAGATCAGTGAGAGTTGAAGAGGTTTCAAGTTTTTAAGAACACAGGCTAAGGGGGAAGAAGGAGGAATGGAGGGTGGAAGGTTTCCTATAGTAAAAAGGTAAGTTTAGAGACAAGAGGGGTAGAGACAGGGGGGCGGGGGTGGGGGTGGGGGGGTGGTACTTGCCACCCAGAGGAGGTGGTACTTGCCACCAAGGTGGAGGATCAAGGCAGGCATCCCTGCGGTGATCGAACACCTCTGAAATGTGGGTGAATAATCACCAGGCGTCCCTGTGGTGATTAAACACCAAGGGAAGACTGTCTTCCCAAGTCCATGACCGGTGCTGGAGTTTTGGGTTTACGGATAAAACACGTCTCCTCTGTCTCTACCAGAAAAGGAAAGGAAACAAAATTAAGGGATGGGAGAGATTGAAGGGTGGTGCTGAAATTGAAAGGGGAAAGAGGTTGAGGGATAGTAAGAGAGGTTGGAGTAGAGAGTAAAAAGAGGCCTCTTACCCTATTTAAAATTGGTGAGGTGCTTCTTGGGCTGATCTGAGGACTCGAGGTCATAGGTGGATTTTTTGACAGAGCAAAGAGCAGGAGGACAGGGGATTGATCTCCGAAGGGAGGTCCCCTGATCTGAGTCATGGTACAAATGTCAAGTGCATCTGTGTGAAGAGAGTCCACCAATAGGCTTTGTGTGAGCAACAGGGCTGTTTATTTCACTTGGGTGCAAGAAGGCTTAGTCTGAAAAGAGTCAGCAAAGGGAGATAGGGGTGGGGCAGTTTTATAGGACTGGGGTAAGCAGTGGACAGTTACAGTGAAAGGTGGTTATCTATTGTCAGCAGAAGAGGAGGTCACAAGGTGCGTGGTGGGGAGATCATAAGACTCATTCTCCAGAAGAAGAAGGTCACGAGGCTGATTGATCGATCAGTTGGGGCAGGGCAGGAACAAATCATAATGGAATGTCGTAAGGTTGGTCAGTCATTTAAGACAGGAGCTGGCTGTTTCACTTCTTTTGTACTTTTTGGTTGCCTCAGGCCATCCGGATGTATATGTGCATGCTTGGGCTCAGAGGCCTGACAAGATAATGTCAAATCTTAAAACATTCTGGAGTGGCATTAACAGAAAAGAATCACTTTCTTCCAATATGTTAACTATATTCATCTGGCAGAGATGAAGTCAGAGGTGAAAATAAGAGAGATAAACTAGGATGTAGCTGCAGCAATCCAGGTACCATTTTTAGTGTATGGCTGTGTAATAAAACCTAAGAGAAAAATTTGGGACACCTTAAAAGGATGAAACCAGAGGATTTCATGTCTGATTAAATGTAGTGGATAAATAAAAGTAAATAAGATAATGTGAACATAAAGCATGTTCGGGAAAGGCATTACATTTTGAATATGCTCTTTAACTTTGAGAGTTTAATAACCATGCTAGAGTAAACCCAAAGAAATAGAGCCATATATATACTAAATCATAATATTATATTTCAGGGTAATCTTTATTTTTCTTCTTTATGAGTACATTTAACAGACGGATGAATACAGAGATGTGACATATATGTGTGTATATATATATACACATACACACACACACACACACACATACACAGTGAAATGCTATTTAGTGAGAAAAAGAAGGAAATACTATCATTTGTGATAATATGGATGAACCTGGATAACATTTTGTCAGGTGAAATAATCCAGGCACAGAAAGACAAATATCACATGATTTCACTCATATGTGGAATTTTAAAAAGTTAATCTCGTAGAAGTAGATAGCAGAATGGTGGTTTCCAGGGGCTACATGGTTAGGTGGAAGAGGGGTTGGGAGATGATGGTGAAAGGAAACATAAATACAACTAGATAGGAGAAATAAGTTCAAGAGATCTATTGTAGAGTATGGTGACTATAGTTAATGACAGTATATCGTATTCTTGAAAAACCCAGAGAATGGATGTTAAGTGTTCTCACCTCAAAAATGATAACTGTGTTAGGTAATGCAGTTGTTAATTAGCTAGATTGAGCTATTTCACAATGTATATATACTTCAAAATGTTATATTGTATGTGAAAAACACATACAATTTTGTCAGCCAATTAAAAAATTGAATAAAAAAGAATGTATTAAAATATCTTTAATAATCAAGGAGAAATTAAAATAAAAAATGAATAAATGATTCCATATTCATACTCACTGATTTTTCTGTTTATTTTATACAATTGAGAAAGGTTTCTAGTTTCCAAAACAGAAAATAATATGAAAAGGTTAGCCCACCTTTCCAAGGAAGAAAGGCTGTGAAAACATAAAGGACCCTAAACCAAGGCTGGAAATTTCCCGCAAGTCTTCAATCCTGCCGGGGTTAAGAGTCATGAGAACTACTGGCAATGAAATAGGTGTTCCATAATGGGGTGATATTCTTCCCAATGGATATTAAAGTTAATAGAAAAAAGACTTGTGTTTGGTTTGCACACCACATGCAAGGAGAATAGGCAAAGAGAAAGGAAGTGGATTAAGATGGTTTTAGCAGTTAAGCTTGTTTATGTGCCAAAAACATTGCTCTTCTTGGGGAAGTCAGGCATGGTGCCTGAGCATTGAGATGCAAAGCTGTGACATAAAAGCTTGTGTCTCTTTTATACATGATAATGTATAATGATATCTTTGTCCATTTTAACTTCAGATCTGGATTTTTCTTTGACATATTAATTTATCCTTCTGGGGAGTCTTTCAAAGAAGAAAACACTCTGAGAGAAAAAATCAGGCCAAGTCTAATTGATTAAACTTTCCTATGACTCCTTGCTGAAAAGCAAACCTTTCAAGTTTTTGCCAATTGGCAGGAGTTTTAATGACAGGCTTCCAAGATCAAAGCAAATCCTTTAACTTCTTTTAACAGTGAATTCATTGGTGACTATTGACATGTAAAATAGCCTCCATGGCAGAAACAAAAATCTGAGATTTGCTGCATATTACTAAGGGTTCTAAGTGGGGGACAATTTAGTATGCTCCCCATTAACCCAGAAATAAAACATCAGATCCAAAGAGAGATGAGAGCACATGCAATTGTTTGGTTATGAAACCTTGAGGAATAAATACTTCAGTTCTCACAGTTGGTATGAAAATGTAACAGCATAGAATGTTTTACCTTTGTTTATTGAAACACCAATAGTTAAAATTAAGAAAGGAGCTACTGTGGAGATGAAACAAACCCACAATAGATGTATTTGCTTCTAAAAGTTTACTGTTCCCTTTTAAGACAGATAACTGAATAAGAGTAATATGTATGGCAGTAGAAGGCAAAAGCCCCATTGTCTAGCCTCTACTTTGTTAGTCAATGTGTTATAACTTTAGTCAAAACACTTATACATATCCCTTCAATGTTGTACGGAGGCAAAGGCCACTCAGGGATTATCCAGAGGTGTAACTTCATTCATTTCAGTATTTACAATTGCTTAAAGTTCCCAAACATAGTGAAACTTCTTGCTCTGTACAGAAGCAATATAAATAATTAATCTCTAATGAAACACATAATCTTGAAGATATATGGTCCTGTTGTATATTGATCAGTTTTGTATCTAACTTAACTTCTTATTGTTCTGTAACTACCCTAGCTTCTAAACTCTTCTTTAAACTGGTTATAACATTTCACTGATTCCTTCATTAATTAATATGCTGTATAAAAACTGTCACATTTTATATTTGAATAAACTAATGATTTTACCTTTTTTGAAAGGCATACTGTAATGCATCTTAGGTGTATTTCATAGTTCTTTGGCCTGAGGAATTTAAAGTAGTGAGGAGGATTGGTCTACCTTTTACTTCTCCTACTTTTCCCTTAATGTGTTGTTTTATCCTCAATTGTTTTGGAAATTAAGACCCCCGTCTACCTCACATCATCTGCAAAAATTAACTCAAAATGAATCAAAGACCCGAATGTAGGAACTGAAATTAAAAATCTTAGACAAAAACTTAAGTATAAATCTCTATAACCTTGGATTAGGCAATACTTTTTAAAATATGACACCAAAAGCACAAGTAACAAAAGAATGAATAATTGGACTTCTCAAAATTAAGAACTTAGTGCTGCAAATGATACCCTCAGGAGGTGAAAATTGTGGGTGAATGTGTGTGCACATGCTATTGCTCATATTTTTCAAGCCCTGCATTTAATGACATATTGGTAGTTTGAAACTGTCCATGGTGGCAAATGAAACTCAGGGCTTTTCTTTCTTTTCTGGAGATCTAGTTGCTAAACATTTACTAGAATATTCTTGGACATACATACATACATACACACACACACAAATTCAATTATGTGTGTGTGTGTATGTCCATGAATATTCCTTATCACTATGCATGCCAAAGTCTGAGGAATTTAAAGTAGTGAGAAGGGTTGAAACAGACTGGACTAGATTTTTTTATATGATAGTGATGAAAGAGCTATAAAATACACCCAAGATATATATACACCCAAAACTTGAACAGTATTCTATAACCAATCTCATTCTGATTGAGTGTTCTAACTAGACTAGCTTTCTTCCTGTACTCTCCTTTTATATAATATTCTTCTCTAATGTAGTCTCAACACTGTTTTCAGAGTCATCTTTCATGTGAAGGTGCTCATAGCTTTCCTTTGTTTAATCTCCTTCAATATCTCTACATTAGTTTCAAGATAAAGTTCACATTCTGTTAGTCATGTCAGACTGACCACTCCCTTCCTTAAACTCTTGTCCAGTTACTTTGAACTACTTACTGCTTGGAGGGTATCAGGTTTGCCTTGCTTTGGGGCCTGTACATCTGCTAATTCCCTTGCCTGACATTTTTCCTCCTCCTTCTTTGTATGATTTACTCCACATGTGTGGATTTGGTTGTGGTTATATATTAAATTCTTTACTTCACATTACAATCAGCTTCTTGATGGCCAGCATTAGTTTTTATTTATTTCAGTATACCTAGTATCTAGCACATTTGGAACATTATAGGTGATCAAAAATAATTCTGAAATGTGTTGAATTTTGAGGAGAAATATCTATTTAAAAAATAACTTGGCCAGGCATGGTGGTTCATGCCTGTAATCCCAGCACTTTGGGAGGCTGAGGCAGGTGGGTCACCTGAGGTCAGGATTTCGAGACCAGCCTGACCAACAAGGTGAAACCCTGTCTCTGCTAAAAATACAAAAAAATTAGCTGGGTATGGTGGCAGGCACCCGTAGTCCAAGCTACTTGGGAGGCTGAGACAGGAGAATTGCTTGAACCTGGGAGGTGGAGGTTGCAGTGAGCCGAGATCATGCCACTGCACTCCAGCCTGGGCAATGGAGCAAGACTCCTTCTAAAAAAAAAAAAAAAAAAAAAAAGGGAAAGAAAAGAAAAAAAATTACTTACGATATTGGGGAAATAATACAAATGTTTTGATGTGTTTAAAACTTGTCAAGGTTGAATTGTACAGCATTTAGTAGACAGGAACAGAAAAGGCCAATATGAATGACTTCTGTGGAAATTGAGAATAACAATGGCGATTTACATTTGAGTAGCTTTAAGAACTTGTATTTGTGATGAAATATTAAATGAAAATGAATTCCAATTAAGATGACACATCTTCATTGTCTTAAACTCAACAACATGCCTAGGGATTTCTCCTTAAATATTAATTTCATGGAAGTTAGTTATGACATCAGATCATTTGAACTTCAAGGATATTGAAGGGGATATTCAAAAGGTTCTGTCAATTTAATCCAATGAAAAATTCCAAGAAAGGGAATTAGGTTAAATTGAAACTTCTCAACAACTACAAAAATTTAATTACAGTTTAACATTAAATACTTTAGAGAGAGAAAAATACAGAAAATATACTCACTACTTTATAAAATAATATATTTTTAGATTTATTCCTTTTCATAATTTTACTTTAAGTTCAAGTGGTACATGTGCAGATTTGTAAACCCATATCATGGGGGTTGTTGTACAGATTATTTTATCACCCAGGTATTAAGCCTAGTATGCAATAGATATTTTTCCTGATCCTCTCCCTCTTCTCACCCTCTCTCCTCTGATGGCCCCAGCATGTGTTGTTCCCCTCTATGTGTCCATGTGTTATTATCATTTCACTCTCACTTATAAGTGAGGACATGCAGTATTTGGTTTTCTGTTCCTGTGTTAGTTTGCTAAGGATAATGTCCTCCAGCTCCATCCATGTTCCTGTAAAGGACATGATCCCCTTCTTTTTAATGGTTGCATAGTATTCCATGGTGTGTATGTATCACATTTTCTTTATCCAGTCTACCACTGATGGGCATTTAAGTTGATTCCATGTTTGCTATTATGAATAGTGCTGCAATGAACATACATGTGCACGTGTCTTTATGATAGAATGATTTATATTCTGTTGGGTATATACCCAGTAATTGGACTGCTGGGTTGAATGGTAGTTCTGTTTGTAGGTCTTTGAAGAATTGCCACCTTGTTTTCCACAATGGTTGAACTAATTTATACTCCCACACATAGTGTATATAAGTGTTCCCTTTTCTCCACAACCTCACCAGCATCTGTTATTTTTTGACTTTTTAATAATACCTAATCTGACTGGTGTGAGATGGTATCTCATTTTGATTTTGATTTGTACTTCACTAATGATCAGTGATGTTGAGTTTTTTTTTTCATTTACTTATTGGCTACATGTATGTCTTCTTTCAAAAAGTGACTATTCTTGTTGTTTCCCCATTTTTTAATGGGGTTGTTTTTTCTTGTAAATTTAAGTTCCTTATAGAAGCTGTATAATAGACCTTTGTCAGATGCATGGTTTGCAAAAATTTTCTCCAATTCTGTAGGTCATCTGTTTAGTCTGTTGATAGGTTCTTTTGCTGTGCACAAGCTCTTTAGTTTAATTAGATCCCACTTGTGAATTTTTGCTTTTGTTGTAGTTGCTTTTGGCATCTTTGTCATGAAATCTTTGCCTGTTCCTATGTCCATAATGGTAATACCTAGGTTATCTTCCAAGGTTTTCATAATTTTGGGTTTTACATTTAAGTCTTTTAATCCATCTTGAGTTGATTTTTGCATATGGTGTAATGAAAGGGTCCAGTTTCCATCTTCTACATGTGGCTAGCCAGTTATCCCAGCACCATTTACTGAATAGGGCATCCTTTCCCCATTGCTTGAGTTTGTCAACTTTTTTGAAGATCAGATAGTTGTAGTTGTGTGGCCTTATTTCTGGGTTTTCTATTCTGTTCCATTGGTCTATGTGTCTATTTTTGTACTAGTACCATGCTGTTTTGATTACTGTAGCCCTGTAGTATAGTTTGAAGTTGGGTAGTACGATGCCTCCAGCTTTGTTCCTTCTACTTAGGATTGCCTTGGCTAGTTGGGCTCTTTTTTGGTTCCATATGAATTTTAAATTTTTCTAGTTCTGTGAAGAATATCATTGGTAGTTTAAGAGGAATAGCATTGAATCTATAAATTTCTTTGGGCAGTATGGCCATTTTAATGATACAGATTCTTCCTATCCACAAGCATGGAATGGTTTTTCATTTGCTTATGTCATTTCTGATTTCTTTGAGCAGGGGTTTGTAGATCTCCTCATAGAGATATTTCACCTCCCTAGTTAGCTGTATTCCTAGGTGTTTTATACTTTTTGTGACAACTGTGAATATGACTGTATTTGTGATTTGGCTCATGGCTTGAATATTGTTGGTGTATAGGCATGCTCATAACTGTTGTACATTATTTTTGTATCCTGAGACTTTGGTGAAGTTGTTTATTAGTTTAAGGAGCTTTGGAGCTGAGAATATGGGGTTTTGTTGATGTAGGATCATGTCATCTGCAAAAAGGGAGTGTTTGACTTTCTCTCTTCCGATTTGGGTGCCCTTTATTTTTTTCCCTTGCCTAATTGCTCTGGCTAGGACTTCTAATACTATGTTGAATAGAAGTCGTGAGAGAGGGCATCCTTGTCTTGTGCAAGTTTCAAAGGAGAATGCTTCCAGCTTTTGCTCATTCAGTATGATATTGGCTGTGGGTTTTTCATAGATGGCTCTTATCATTTATAAGTACGTTTTTTTCAATACCTAGTTTATCAAGAGTTCTTAACATGAAGGAATGCTGAATTTTACTGAAAGCCTTTTCTGTATCTATTGAGATAATCATGTAATTTTTCTGTCTTTACTTCTGTTTATGTGATAAATCACATTTATTGGTTTGCGTATTTGGAACCAACCTTGTATCCCAGGGATAAAGCCTACTTGATTGTGGTGGATAAGCTTGTGATGTGCTGCTGGTTTTGGTCTGCCAGTAATTTGTTGAGGAATTTGCATTGATATTCATCAAGGATATTGGCTCAAAGTTTTCTTTCTTTGTCATGTGTTTGCCAGGTTTTGGTATCAGGATGATGCTGACCTCATAGGATGAGTTAGGAAGGAGTCCCTCCTCCTCAATTTTGAGGAATAGTTTTAGTAGGAATGGTACCAGCTTTTCTTTATATATCTGAAAGAATTCAGCTGTGAATCTATCTGGTCCTGAGCGTTTTTTTGGTTGGTAGATTAGTTATTATTGATTCAATTTCAGAGCTCATTATTGGTCTGTTTGGGGATTCAATTTCTTCCTGACTCAGCCTTGGAACAGTATATGCATCCAGTAATTTATCCATTTCTTCTAGATTTTCTAGTTTATGTACAGAGTTGTTCATAATATTCTCTGAAGGTTATTTGTATTTCTGTGGGGTCAGTGGTAATATCTCTTGTCACTTCTAATTGTGGTTGTTTGGATCTTCTCTCTTTTTTTTCTTTCTTAGTCTAGCTAGTAGTGTATCTATTTTTAGTTTAGTTTTTTTCAAAATAACAACTCCTGGATTTGTTAATCTTTTGAATGATATTTTTATGTCTTAAACTCCTTAAATTCAGCTCTGGAGATGAGAAACTTGTTGGGAACTGGAGTAAAGGTGATTCTTACTTTTTTTCTTTTTTGAGATGGAGTCTCGCTCTGTTGCCTAGGCTGGAGTGCAGTAGCATGATCTTGGCTCGTGCAAGCTCCGCCTCCTGGGTTCATGCCATTCTCCTGCCTCAGCCTCCTGAGTAGCTGGGACTACAGGCACCCGCCACCATGCCCGGCTAATTTTTGTATTTTTCATAGAGACAGGGTTTCACCATGTTAGCTAGGATGGTCTCGATCTCCTGACCTTGTGATCTGCCCACCTTGGCCTCCCAAAGTGCTGGGATTACAGGCATGAGGCACCACGTCCGGCGATTCTTACTATGGTTTAGCAAAAAACTGTTGGCATTTTGCAACTGCCCTAGAGATCTATGGAACTTTGAATTTGAGAGAGATGATTTAGGGTGTCCAGCAGAAGAAATTTCTAAACAACAAAGTGTTCAAGAGATGACTTGGGTGCCTTTAAAAGCATTCACTTTTATGTATTTACAAAGATATGATATGGAATTGAAACTTATGTTTAAAAGAAAAGCAGAACATAAACATTCAGAAAATTTGCAGCCTAATGATGTGACAGAAAAGAAAAACCCATTTTCAAACCAGCTGCAGAAATTTGCATAAGAAACTAGGAGTCAAATGTTAATCACCAAGACAATGGGGAAAATCTCTCCAGGTCATGTCAGAAGTCTTCACAGCAGCCCCTCCAATCACAGGTCCAGAGGCCTAGGAGGAAAAAATGGTTTTGTGGGCCCGGCCCAGGGCTTTGCTGCTTTGTGCACTCTCTGAACTTGATATCCTGTGTCCCAGCTGTGACTCAAAGGGTCCAAGGTACATCTCGAACCGTGGCTTCAGAGGGTGCAAACTCCAAGCCTTGGCAGCTTTCACATGGTTTGGAGCCTGTGGGTGCACAGAAATCAAGAATTGAGGTTTGGGAACCTTGGCCTACATTTCAGAGGATGTATGGAAACACCTGGATGTCCAGGCAGAAGTTTGCTGCAGGGGCAAAGCCCTCATGGAGAACCACTGCTAGGGTAGTGCAGAAGGGAAATGTGGGGTGCAATCCCCCACACAGAGTTTTCACTGGGGCACTGCCTAGTGGAGCTGTGAGAAGAGGGCAAACCATTCTTCAGACCCCAGAATGGCAGATCCACTGACAGCTTGCATCGTGCGCCTGGAAAAGTCATAAGACACTCAATGTCATCCTGTGAAGGAGCCAGGAGAGGAGCTGTACCTTGCAAAGCCAGAGAAGCAGAGCTTCCCAAGGCCATGGGAGCCCACCTTTTGCATCAGCATGACCTGGATGTGAGACATGGAGTCAACGGAGATCATTTTGGAACTTTATGATTTGACTGCTCTGCTGGATTTTAGACATTTTGGGTCCTCTAGTCCCTTAGTTTTGGCCACTTTTTCCCATTTAGAGTAAGTGTATTTACCCAATGCCTGTACCCCTACTGTATCTCAGAAGTAATTAACTTGTTTCTGATTTTACAGGTTCTTAAGTAGAAGAGACTTGCCATGTCTCAGATGAGACTTTGGACTTTGACTTTTGGGTTAATGCTGGAATGAGTTACGACTTTGGGGGACTGTTGGAAAGGCATGACTGTGTTTTGAAATGTGAGGCTATGAGATTTGGGAGGGGCCAGGGGTGAAACTATATGGTTTGGCTCTATCCCCACCCTAACCTTATATTGAATTATAGTTCCCATAATCTCCATGTATTGTGGCAGGGACCCAGTGGGAGGTAAATAAATCATGGGGGTGGTAACCCTAAAGCTGCTGTTCTTGTGATAGTGAGTGAGCTCTCATGAGATCTCATGGTTTTTTAAGGCCTTTTTCCTCTTTACTCAGCACTTCTCCATCCTGCTGTCATGTGATGCAGGATATATTTGCTTCCCCTTCTGCAATGATTGTCAGTTTCTTTTTTCTCTTTCTTTCTTTCTTTCTTTCTTTCTTTCTTTCTTTCTTTCTTTCTTTTTTTCTTGATATGGAGTCTCACTCTGTCACCCATGCTGGAGTGCAGTGGCATAATCTCTACTCACTGCAATCTCTGCCTCCCAGGTTCAAGTGATCCTCCTGCCTTAGCTTCCCAAGTAGCTGGGACTGCAAGCATGTGACACCAGGCCTGGCTAATTTTGGTATTTTTAGTAGAGATGGGGTTTCACCAAGTTGGCCAGGCTGGTTTTAAACTCCTGATCTCCAGGTGATCCACCCACTTTGGCCTCCCAAAGTGCTGGGATTACAGGCATGAGCCACCACACCTAGCATCATTTTTTGAGTCCAGCCATGCAGAACTGTAAGTTAATTAAACCTCTTTCCTTTATTAATTACCCAGTCTTGAGCAGTTTTTTATAGCAGCATGAGAACAAACTAATACAAAGTCTATCTGATTCAGTGCTGAGTTCAAGTCTTAACTATCTTTGTTATCTTTCTGCCTTGATAATCTGTCTAATACCACCAGTGAGGTGTTAAGTTTCCCACTATTTTCGTGTGGAAGTCTAAATCTCTTTGAAGGTCTCTATGAACTTGCTTCATGAATCTAGTTCCTTCTGTATTGGGTGCATATATATTTAGGATTGTTAGATCTTCTTGTTGAATTGAACTCTTTACCATTAATGTCCTTTTTTGTCTTTTGTTATCTTTGTTGATTTACAGTCTGTTTTGTCTGAAATTAGGATTGCAATCCCTGCTTTCTTCTGTTTTCCATTTGCTTGATATATTTTCCTCCATGTCTTTATTTTGAGCATCTGTGTGTCATTGCAGGTGAGATAGATTTCTTGAAGACAGCATATCCAGGGGTCTTGTCACTCTGTGTCTTTCAGTTGGGACATTTAACCTATTTACATTCAAGGTTAGTATTGATATGTGTGGATCTAGTACTTTCATCATGAGTTAGCTGGTTATTATACAGGTTTGTTTATGTGGTTGCTTTATAGTGTCAGTGGCCTTTGTACTGTGTGTTTTTGTAGTGGCTGGTAATGGTTTTTCTTTTCCATATTTAGTGCTTCCTTCAGGAGCTCTTGTAAGACAGATCTGGTGGTAGCAAATTTCCTCAGTATTTGCTTGTCTGAAAATGATCTTGTTTTCCTTTGCTTATGAAGCTTGATTTCACTGGATATGGAATCTCTTTTCTTTAAGAATGTTGAATATTGGCCTCCAATCTCTTCCGGCTTGTAGAGTTTCTGCTGAGAGGTCTGCTATTAGTCTGATGGACTTCCATTTGTAGGTGAACTCACTTTTCTCTCTAGCTGCCTTTAACATTTTTTTCTTTCATTTCAATCTTGGAAAATCTGATGCTTATTTATCTTGGGGATAATCTTTTCATGAAGTATTCTACTGGGCTTCTCTGCATTTCCTGAATTTGAAAGTTAGTCTGTCTAGCTAGGTTGGGAAAGTTCTCATGGATGCCATCCTGAAATGTATTTTCCAATTTGCTTACATTCTCCCCATGTCTTTCAGGAACAACAATGAATTGTAGATTTGGTTTGTTTACATAATCCCATATTTCTTTTCTCTTTTTTTTTTGTTTTCTGAGACTGAGTCTTGCTGTGTCACCAGGCTGGAGTGCAGTGGCGTGATCTCGGCTCACTGCAACCTCTGCCTCACAGGTTCAGGTGATTATCCTGCCTTAGCCTCCCAAGTAGCTGGGACTACAGGCATGTGCCACTGTGCCCAGCTAATTTTTTTTGTATTTTTAGTAGAGACAGGGTTTCACCATGTTGGCCAGGATGGTCTTGATCCCTTGGCCCTGTGATCTGCCTGCCTTGGCCTCCCAAAATGTTGGGATTTCAGCTGTGGGCCACTGCACCCAGCTTAATTCCATATTTCTTGAAGGTTTTGCTTATTCCTTGTTATTCTTTTTTCTCTATTCTTGTCTGAATGTCTTATTTCAGAAAACCAGTCTTCAAGCTCTGAGAGTCTTTCCTCCACTAGGTCTATTCTGCTATTAATACTTGTGATTGCATTATGAAATTCTTGTAGTGTGTTTTTCAGCTCTATCAGGTCAGTTACATTCTTTTCTATGCTATTTTGTCTGTAACCTCCTTCATTGCTTTATTATGATTCTTAGTTTCCTGGAATTTGGTTTCAACATGCTCCTCATCGCAACAATCTTTGTTCCTATCCACATTCTGAAATCTATTTCTGTCATTTCACCTGTCTCAGCATGGTTCAGAATTTGTGGTGGAGAAGTGGTGTGGTCATTTGGAGGAAAGAAGGCAGTCTGACTTTTGAGTTGTTAGGGTTCTTGCCCTCATTCTTCCTTCTGTTTTTGGGTGATGTTCCTTCAGTCTTTGAAGTTGCTGGTCTTTGGATGGATTTTTTTCTTTTATCCTACCTAATGACCTTGAGGGTTTGATTGTGGCATGAGGTGAGTTCATCCAACTGGCTTCATTTCTGAAGATTTTACAGGGCCAGTGCTCAGCTCCCAACTCCTGGACTGTGTGCTCTAACTCTTGGGTGCCTGTATTGGGCCCTGAATTTGTTCTCTGACTCCTCAAAGTTAGGAATACACTGCTCTGTAGGAGCCTGAGGTGCTCCCAGACAGCTCACCACACTCTGATGGGTGGTGTCAGCCAAAACGTTTTGTAGTACTGTGACAACGGGATGCATCCTTATTTACATGTGCCAGCAGCTGTGTCAGTGACCGCACAGTGGGGACATGCTCATTGGCTGTGGCAGGGTGCTAGTGGGTGCCAGGGTGCCTTCCTCCATGTGGGCATTCACAACATTCAGCATCTTGGCTGGGAGTGGGAGAATGCTGGTCACTGCGTGTGCTGGTGCTAGTGGTGGTGTTTGCACGGGGATGGGGTGCTGGTGGGCACAGGTCTGTGTGCCTTCTCTGTGTGCCTAGGCAGGGGTAGTTGCTCAGAGGAGGGGAGGGCCTGCTGTTCTCTGTGCCTCTCTGTTGAGGGTCAACACTGCTGCAGCAGTGTTGGTGCAAGGATACGGCACTGGTGGGGGAAGGGCTGGCTGGCTCTGTGCCTGTCAAGGCTCAGACTGCAATGTGGTTGGTAGGGGAGGGAGGGTAGACTGCACTCCTGCTGCAGCAGTGGCAGGGCAGGATGCCTGCACACATATGCACTTGTGAGGCAAGGAAGTCAAAACCCACCTTCAAACACACACACTGGGAAAATAATGTGGGGAATTTCTTTGGGCCCAGGGGTTGCTGCAGTGTAGGGAGAGAATGGTGAACTGGTGCTAGCCATGAGGGCCAGCTTCCTGGAGCTCTTCACTGATCAGGCATGGTCCACTAGCACAGGAGCTATGATGCTGGCCCCAGGGCACTTGAGGCTGCCTGCAAGTAATTGCTGTTAGGCTGGGGTCCTGGGAGAGGCCAGCAGACCAAGGGGATCTCAGATCAGATTGGCCCCATATGATGGCCAAGGCTGTCCTGCAGAGTTCAGGTCTGACACTTTCCCTAGGGTTAAAGTCTTCTTTGGAAGCAAGTAAAACATAGAAGATAGTCATCCCTGGCCACGTCCTGTTACAGACACTTCTGCACCAAACCCTCTGGGCTTCATATCAGCTAGCTCCTGATAGAGGAGGGGTAGGATGCCCCTACCATTCCCTTAAGCAGCTCTCCCTTCCCACTTAGTGCCTGTGGTGGTTGAGGGATCTCCTCCTGCCAGGATTCCAGAGGTCCATGGTGAGAATGGGTTGCTCTCCCTGCCAGTTCAACACATCCATTCCCCTGGGAATCATTGGGGGGTCAGGAATGAGTCCCAGTGCATGGCAGCTCTGTGCAGTGTTCCCAGCTTCCTCCCCCTTCAGCCCAGCTTCTGTGTCTTTCCTCCATTTACACTCAGTGCCTTGCACCTGAAGGTCTGTTAGGAGTGCACCAGTCATCTTGGTTTCTTGGTGGCAACAGTTCCACCCAGCTGCATCTAGTTGGCCATCTTCTAGCAGGTCTAGTCTTTCTAAAATATTGAATATTATTATATGTGGTGTTAAATGCTAATGAGTGCAAAAAATGCTGGAACACTGTTTTGTCTTAAAGTTCTTGGCTTAATAAGAGAGAATAGTTCCAGTCATAAAGCATGAAAGCTATGATTATTTATTAAAACAGTGTACTTTGATGATAATGATGATGATGATCATGATGTGATTGTGAAGACAGTGAAGATATAGGGACTATGGTGATAATGATGGTCACTGAATAATTATTTTGTCTCAGATGATTTGAATATTGAATCCTCATTGAATTATGTTGATTCTCCTGGGAAAATATGTTTTTAATCCTGGTTTTACAGATGACAAATCTGAGTTTTACAGAGCGAGTTAACACAACTTTCTCTCAATTACTAAGTAGTGGATTTAGGTTTCCAGGAAAATCTATTCAACTGTAGAGCCCAATTTTTCCTACTATCTCCTGGAATTTTAATCAGAAAAAGCAGATGTGTTTTAGTCCTTGGTCCATTTCACTTCCTATTAAGTTAAAGAACTTGAGGCAGTGAACACTTATTTATTTACTTGCTGGTTGTTTGTTTGTTTAATTAATTAATTTATTGAGACAGACTCACTCTGTTACCCAGGCCGGAGTACAGTGGTATAATCTTGGCTCATTGCAGCCTTACCTCCCATACTCAAGTGATCCTTCAGCCTCAGCTTCCCAAGTAGCTGGGACTACAGGCATGTACCAGCACACCTGACTAATTTTTATATCTTTTGTAGAGATGGGGTTTCACCATGTTGCCCAGGCTGATCTCAAACCCCTGAGCTCAAATGATCCACCTGCCTCAGTCTCCCAAAGTGCTGGGATTACAGGCATGAGCCACTACACCCATCTGTGAGCATTTCTTTGAGCCTTAGCTTTCTTAGCAGTAAAACAGGAATAATAGTATCTGTCTTATGTATATCCTATGGCTTTTGCAAAGATCAAATAGGAAAAGACATGAAAACCTTTGCCCATAAACTATGAAGCCCTTTGTGAATAATTCTCATTTTAAGACTCTACCAGCATGTTATTACACCCATGATAAAAAAAATGAAAATGCTACATTTTGCTAAAGTTGCTAGGGCTTATCACAAAGGAAAATACAGCAAACTATATAAAATGAGGTTATATTGTATATAGGCTATAAAGTGTAAGAAGTCAAGAAAAGTTACTTTCCATACTTGAATTTGAGAAGCCTGTACCCTAAGATATGTTTACTAATTCTCTGGGTTCCATTCCAATATTTCTGAGTATTCTCCTCTTGTGGTTCTACTTACTGTTAGATGAGGACTGACATGAAATATGTATAGCTACATTCATGGGTGTATGTGAAGTAAAGAGACATAAAAGTACATGCAGTATGTAAAACTTAGTTCCTGATACTAATATTTAGAGTAATTGGCTCTTTCAGGAAACACTTTTTTAGAATCCTTTCACCAAAGGAGACAATTTTTTAACCATCTAAAATAATACCAAAACGATATATTGGCAACTCTGAGAAAATGAGAAAATCCCAAACCCCAAAGATTTCTGAAGAAAATCTGGAAAGTGGCCAGGTGCAGTGGCTCATGCTTGTAGTCCTAGCACTTTGGGAGGCTGAGGTGGGCTGTTCACCAGGTCAAGAGATCGAGACCACCTGGCCAACATGGTGAAGCCCCATGTCTTCTAAAAATACTAAAATTAGCTGGGCGTGGTGGTGAGTGCCTGTAGTCCCAGCTACTCTGGAGGCTAAGGCAGGAGAATTGCTTGAACCCAGGAGTGGGAGGTTGCAGTGAGCCGAGATCGTGCCACTGCACTCCAATCTGGTGACAGAGTAAGACTCTGTCTCAAAAAGAAAATCTGGAAAGCAATGGGACATGTAGCCTGCATCATATTTTTACAGCAAAACAACTTTAAGAAACAATGAACAGACTTCCTTTTTGTTTTTCTTGGTATCTGAAAAGATCTTATAAATCACTCAAACCATAAAGCAGAGAGTCTTTGCAAATCAGTAGAGAGAAAATAAAAAATACTGTCAAGAGGAAACATACTATACTGATCTATTCTGCCTTCAAATTTGTTTCCACGGAAAACAGTATGTCTCCTTTTGATAGGGGAATTTTGATCTTCTCTCTGGCCTTGAAGGCATTTGGACACAGATAAATAGAAAAGAGCTTAAGCATTCAAATGCATATTTAGCATTATGTTTGCCACAAGTTAAAGGCCATTATGCAACTACTTTATAAATACTGGCAGCACGCACCTGAGATTCATTTCCTCTAGAATATGCATTGGTTTGATTTGCAAGATATATTCTACTGCTCACATTTCCAAGACACAAGTGTGTGTGTGTGTGTATATATATATATATATATATATATATATATATATGCATATGTAACTGTGTATGAGACACCAAACTATTAATTCACTGGACTAATCATAGACAATACCAGTAGTTATAGGTGCTCTTTAAAACACATTCTACTGTTTCTATAATGCTTCATTCTTTTAATTTTATTGAATACAATAGTTTTCATATATGTGTAAAATGTAATTGCTGTCAGTGATTTCAGTGGCTCAAGGAAAGACCATTTTCTGTTCTCAAACTTCCTCTCTTTGACACTGATGCCTAAAATTTCCATTATAATGGATAAAATAAGGTATTCCACACAGAAATACAGGTTTAAAGGCAATAACTTTGACAGCAGCTATATAATATCTTATATTCATTCACATCAAAATGTGAGTATCTGTCATTAGGACTTTCCTGAGGCTGAGAGAAAGCAAGAGTGAGCAGAAGGTAATGGAAAAGCTCTACAATTAGGTAACCTTGTCTACAAATATTAAGCCTTCATCATCTAACAAGGTATGCATAAACAATATTGACCAGATTTCTTATGCAACAGTGTTTCAATCTTCTCCTCAAATGTCCCATTGTATTGTATACCTGAATAGAGGTGAAATGCAGGCAGTGTGTTTTCATTTTAAAAGTCAAGCAGCAGCATGCAGCACTGATGGTTTTAAAAACTACTTTTACGACTTTAAAGATGTTGCAAAGTCAAACAGCAACATAAAACACTGATTTTTTTATTAATAAAGTTTTTCCAAAACATTAAAGAGATTCCACTCGGTTTTGGCCTTTGCTGATGATAATTTAGCCTTTAATTGAAACTTTTCTTGACTGTATGTAATGTGTGCATGTAAATGTGTGTGTGTGTGTGCATGTACGTGTTTCTTGCTGTTTTTAATCTCTGCTCTTAATCTTTTACGTTCAACAGTTTTACTATGATGTGGCTCAGTATGATTTATTTATATGTTTGTTCATTTGCTGTTTTTTGAGAAGGGGTATTCAAAATTTGTATTTTAGCAAATTTAGGATTGGGGGTATTATTTTGTTAAATATTCTCCCCCAGCCATTCTCTTTTTCTTCATTTTCTAGGGTACCAATTACACATTTGTTGAACTATTTGATATTATCTAACAGGCTCTGAGATTCTGTTCATGTTTTACTATCTTTTTTCTCTTTGTTTTTCATATTAAATAATTTTTTCCACCTGTATTCAAATTAACTTACTCTTTCCTCTGTCACCTATATTAAGATGTGCAGTTCTTATAAGAAATTTTAAATTTCAGATGTTGTATTTTCCATTCTAGATTTTCATTTATTTATTTATTTATTTTATACTTTAAGTTTTAGAGTACATGTACACAACGTGCAGGTTTGTTACATATGTATACATGTCCCACGTTGGTGTGCTGCAACCATTAACTGGTCATTTAACGTTAGGTATATCTCCTAATGCTATCCCTCCCCCCTCTCCCCACCCCACAACAGGCCCCGGTGTGTGATGTTCCCCTTCCTGTGTCCATGTGTTCTCATTGTTCAATTCCCAACTATGAGTGAGAACATGCAGTGTTTGGTTTTTTTGTCCTTGCGATAGTTTGCTGAGAATGATGGTTTTCAGCCTCATCCATGTCCCTACAAAGGACATGAACTCATCGTTTTTTATGGCTACATAGTATTCCATGATGTATATGTGCCACATTTTCTTAATCTAGTCTATCATTGTTGGACATTTGGGGTGGTTCCAAGTTTATGCTATTGTGAATAGTGCTGCAATAAACATACATGTGCGTGTGTCTTTATAGCAGCATGATTTATAATCCTTTGGGTATATACCCAGTAATGGGATGGCTGGGTCAAATGGTATTTCTAGTTCTAGATCCCTGAGGAATCGCCACACTGACTTCCACAATGATTGAACTAGTTTACAGTCCCACCAAAAGTGTAAAAATGTTCTTATTTCTCCACATCCTCTCCAGCACCTGTTGTTTCCCTAGCTTTTAATGATTGCGATTCTAAATGGTGTGAGATGGTATCTCATTGTGGTTTTGATTTGCATTTCTCTGATGGCCAGTGATGATGAGCATTTTTTCATGTGTCTTTTGGCTGCATAAATGTCTTCTTTTGAGAAGTGTCTGTTCATATCTTTCATCCACTTTTTGATGGGGCTGTTTTTTTCTTGTATATTTGTTTGAGTTCATTGTAGATTCTGGATATTAGCCCTTTGTCAGATGAGTGGGTTGCAAAAATTTTCTCCCATTCTGTAGGTTGCCTGTTCACTCTGATGGTAGTTTCTTTTGCTGTGCAGAAGCTCTTTACTTTAATTAGATCCCATTTATCAATTTTGGCTTTTGTTGCCATTGCTTTTGGTGTTTTAGACATGAAGTCCTATTTTGAAGCAAATTCCGTACAACTAGTAGTTCCACATGACAGAGCATGAGAATTCCAGAAGGGGAAAATTTGACTTGTGTCCTATATCCTTAATGATTTTGTAGCATTTTTAAATGAACAGTTCTCCAATGACAGGTAAGAGAAAAATGTGTATCCTCTTAAGCTTTTCTATTCTTACAAAATAGGAATGGTGTCAGTAGATGACTAGCCTTGTTATCTAATGGCCCCCAGAAAAAATAATTACAGGTCACTTGTTCCAAACAAAGCCAATATTTCAACCAATCTATAATGTATGCCGTCATATGACAAGCAATCTCAGTTGTTTATATGTTCATGTTTGTATTAGTTATCTATTACAGCATACCAAATTACCCCCAAAATTTAGTGGCTTAAAACAGCAAAGTTTCTGAGGATCAGAAATCCAGTCCCTTATTTGCTTATTTAAAGACTCACTACTGACTCTAGGGGCTTCCATTTTAGTAAAACTTTGTTTTGTACTATCTTGTAAATATTAAGAAACTTATTTTGTAAATATTAAGAAACTTATTTTACTAGTAGCTTGAATAAATTATTAAAGATATAGTTTTACTATTAACTGGCATATAGGCCAACTATACCCCAAGTATTGGCCAGGAACTACAGTCTCACATTATCTGTACACAACATTTTAGCTCAGTTTAGAGAAACCAAATATTCAAATGATTGGCTGAAGTATATGTAGCCCACTTGTCCCTCTAAATACTCAAAAATCAGCATTAAGTGTGACTCTTATACCTCTTGTCTAAACTCCCAGAGGGATTATCTTTGGGAGCTCTTTTAGGGCAGGCCTGGTGGTGACAAAATCTCTTAGCATTTGCTTGTCTGTAAAGCATTTTATTTCTCCTTCACTTATGAAGCTTAGTTTGGCTGGATATGAAATTCTGGGTTGAAAATTCTTTTCTTTAAGAATGTTGAATATTGGCCCCCACTCTCTTCTGGCTTGTAGAGTTTCTGCCGAGAGATCAGCTGTTAGTCTGATGGGCTTCCCTTTGTGGGTAACACGACCTTTCTCTCTGGCTGCCCTTAACATTTTTTCCTTCAACTTTGGTGAATCTGACAATTATGTGTCTTGGAGTTGCTCTTCTCGAGGAGTATCTTTGTGGCATTCTCTGTATTTCCTGAATTTGAATGTTGACCTGCCTTGCTAGATTGGGGAAGTTGTCCTGGATAATATCCTGCAGAGTGTTTTCCAACTTGGTTCCATTCTCCCTGTCACTTTCAGGTACACCAATCAGACATATATTTGGTCTTTTCACATAGTCCCATATTTCTTGGAGGCTTTGTTCATTTCTTTTTATTCTTTTTTCTCTAAACTTCTCTTCTCACTTCATTTCATTCATTTGATCTTCCATCACTGATACCCTTTCTTCCAGTTGATTAAATCTGCTACTGAGGCTTGTGCGTTCATCACGTAGTTCTCGTGCTGTGTTTTTCAGCTCCGTCAGGTCCTTTAAGGACTTTTCTGCATTGTTTATTCTAGTTAGCCATTTGTCTAATCTTTTTTCAAGGTTTTTAACTTCTTTGCCATGGGTTTGAACTTCCTCCTTTAGCTCAGATTAGTTTGATCATCTGAAGCCTTCTTCTCTCAACTCGTCAAAGTCATTCTCCATCCAGCTTTGTTCTGTTGCTGGTGAGGAGCTGCGTTCCTTTGGAGGAGGAGAGGTGCTCTGATTTTTAGAGTTTCTAGTTTTTCTGCTCTGTTTTTTCCCCATCTTTGTGGTTTTATCTACCTTTGGTCTTTCATGATGGTGACGTACAGATGGGGTTTTGGTGTGGATGTGCTTTCTGTTTGTTTTCCTTCTAACAGTCAGGACCCTCAGCTGCAGGTCTGTTGGAATTTGCTGGAGGTCCACTCCAGACCCTGTTTGCCTGGGTATCAGCAGCGGAGGCTGCAGAACAGCGGATATTGGTGAACAGCAAATGTTGCTGCCTGATCATTCCTCTGGAAGTTTTGTCTCACAGGAGTACCCAGCCATGTGAGGTGTCAGACTGCCCCTACTGGGGGGTGCCTCCCGGTTTGGCTACTCAGGGGTCAGGGACCCACTTGAGGAGGCAGTCTGTGCATTCTCAGATCTCAAGCTGCGTGCTGGGAGAACCGCTACTCTCCTCAAAGCTGTCAGACAGGGACATTTAAGTATGCAGAGGTTTCTGCTTCCTTTTGTTTGGCTAACCCCTGCCCCCAGAGGTGGAGTCTACAGAGGCAGGCAGGCCTCCTTGAGCTGCGGTGGGCTCAAGGAACCCAGTTCGAGCTTCCTGGCTGCTTTGTTTACCTGCTCAAGCCTAGGCAATGGCGGGTACCCCTCCCCCAGCCTCACTGCCACCTTGCAGTTTGATCTCAGACTGCTGTGCTAGCAATGAGCAAGGCTCTGTGGACATAGCACCCTCCGAGCCAGGAGCAGGGTATAACCCCCTGGTGTGCCATTTGCTAAGACCATTGGAAAAGCGCAGTATTAGGGTGAGAGTGACCCGATTTTCCAGGTGCCGTTTGTGACCCCTTTCTTTGACTAGGAAAGGGAATTCCCTGACCCCTTGTGCTTCCCAGGTGAGGCGATGCCTCGCCCTGCTTCAGCTCATGCTCGGTGTGCTGCACCCACTGTCCTGCACCCACTGTCCAACACTCCCCAGTGAGATGAACCTGGTACCTCAGTTGGAAATGCAGAAATCACCCATCTTCTGCATTGGTCACACTGGGAGCTGTAGACTGGAGCTGTTCCTATTCGGCCATCTTGGCTCCACCTCTATTTCTTTACTTTCATATCATTATTTTTCTGCCAAGATTTTGTGTATTTGCCAAATACACGTTTACTTTTTTTTAATGGGGAAGAGTTATCTTAACCAGTTTAAGATCCTTGTCTCCTAGTTCCCATATCATTCATTTTGAGGTTCAGACAATTTTCTTTATTCTAGAATGTGGTTTATTTCTTTGGTTATTTCAAGTTGTGTAATTTTGTATGATATCCTAGATATTGAGAAAATTAAGTTGTGGAGAATATAGATCATTATGTATTGAAAATTATTGTTATTCTTTTATTTGCCAAGCAATTATCTTATTTATATTTGAACTGAAAACTCTATTTTTGGGGGCAAGCAGCTCCAGTCTAAGTTCAATTTTTTGGTCATTGGTTGAGCTTATTTTAATCTGTTTCTTACATGAGTGGTTCTGTCCCTAGTCAGGGATGTGGGTATATAGAATTTGGGAATTTCTGTCTCTTTTCTTTGATCACTCCACTTTCTTCTATGATCATGATTTCTCTAACTTCAGTTTTTCCTTTGGTACATTTACCAACTGACATGTTGCACCTACAGCGATTGGCCATAGGTTAAAAGCTACAAAAATGGAATTCACTTTGTACAATGCTGCTCCTCAAAAGAGTGCCTTTAGATTGCTGGTTTTGGCATTATGGACATATTTTATAGTTGTTTTATAATGGTGAATTATTATGGTAGATTTGCTCTATTCTTACCAGAAGTGGAAACCAATAGTCTTTAAAAAATTAATTGTCAAAATGCTTATATTATGTTGAAGGAACAGAATGAATGTGTTTATTATAACCAGTTTATCTGCTTATCACAACATGCCCACTTGTCACAGAAAAATCAGCAAATTTGTAATTTTTTCTCTTTCATAAAAATCATACATTGGCTGGGTGCAGTGGCTCACACCTGTAATCTCAGGACTTTGGGAGGCCAAAGCAGGCGGATCATGAAGTCAGGAGATTGAGACCATCCTGGCCAACATGGTAAAACCCTGTCTCTACTAAAAATACAAAAATTAGCTGAGTGTGGTGGTGCGTGTCTGTAGTCCCAGCTACTCGGGAGGCTGAGGCAGGAGAATCACTTGAACCCAGGAGTTGGAGGTTGCAGTGAGCTGAGATTGCGCCACTGCACTCCAGCCTGGCAACAGAGAGAGACTCCATCTCAAAAAAAAAAAAAAAATACACCAAATATCTCTTTGGGTTTAACATCACCTTTCTGTACTCTCCTATGATATAACTAGTGTACATCTATGCAATAGAAAAAAATTTCATGGTCATTTCCCATGTTATTGTACAGTAGTAGCAGATTGAATTATTAAAAGAAGAACTTATCTAAATTTGGGACTTAACTGCATTCACAATATTTATTCTGTCTTTTTGAAGATAATTTGATTTAAATAAATTCCTTGACTATGAGTGTGGGTGTGAGTGTGTGGGTTTATGTGTGTGTGTGTTCTGGCAGAGGGTAAAGGAGAAGGATTGGATGAGAAAAACTTGAAGAAAGGCTTAGCTTTCTTTTTAAAGATGAATACAATTGTAAAATGTAGAGAGTTTAACACCCAGGAAAAACATCAAGAATTATTATGCATAAACCTGATATTAAATAAATATATCAGGGTCTTAGCAAGAAGCAGATATCACAATAAATAAAAGATACTAAAAAGAATTTAATAAAGAAACTATTTGCATAAGATAATGGAGGAGGAAGAAGCTATCACCAAAACCTAGTAAACGCTGTGATCATAGGAGAGGGTTGCTGTATGGAATCAGTGATCAAACATACTATCCAAATTATTCAGACCAGGTACAGCAGCCTGTCAGAGAAGGAGCAGAGGGGAAGTAGAACTCAAACTTCATCTTCTGTTTGTGCCTTTTAATGGCTAAAACTAATTAGAAGCCAGGCGATGCAGTTGCCTGAGATCAAGCTCCTAAGACATAGAGTAGACAAGGGCATACAATGGATGGACAGGAGCAAAAGGAGAAGAGCACACTTGGATCACTTGCTTTTGATAAAATGAATGTACATTTGAATTTTTATATGGGAGTTAACCAATATTTGCATATTAGCAAAGTTAAAATCACCTTCGCTAAAATGAAGAATGAAAATGCCATGCAAACCATAGAAGTAAGTTCTGCCTGTAGATGTGGCAGAGTATTGGATCATCTCTTTTCCACTTTTATTCTATGATGTAAAGTTAGTAGGTTTTGATGGTTGAGAGATGAGAAAGTTTTGAGGTCATGGCCAGGCTCTGTCACATACTAAGTACTATATAAACTTGGGCACTTACTAAATCTCTCTGAGTATTGGTTTCTAAGGGGTAAAATGGTGATAAGTGGTTTGAAAGAATTAGATGTGGTACTCTATGTAAATTAAGGTATATATAAATTTATCAATAATTATTAGTTATTCTTAAAGATGTGAGATTATTAATGATGTCATTATTTTCCTAACTTTAATCCTAAGAATATGTTTTTTAAAAATAAACTGGTTGCTATATCAAAATAGGTCATTTGGCTTCCCTAATAAAAATAGTGTAGCTGGGTGTGGAGTTCATGCCAGATACTGCTTTATGGGCCAATGTGGGGAGGCTGGTGGTATTTCCACACTGTGGTTATGCTGATTTCATGGTTCATGATTATATATTTTGAAATGCCTGCGTCTTCTAAGCCATAAACCACCTTAATTTATTTTCAAACTTAGAAGGACTGATTGGTAGGAATAATAAAAACAACTTTGTCTGATTGATTTTGAAATAGGTAAGTTTCTGGCCGGAAATGGTGGCTCACGCCTGTAATCCCAACCCTTTGAGAGACGAGGTGGGCAGATCACGAGATCAGGAGTTCACGACCAGCATGGCCAATATGGTGAAACCCTGTCTCTACTAAAAATACAAAAATCAGCCGGGCATGGTGTTGCATGCCTGTAGTCCCAGCTACTCGGGAGGCTGAGGCAGGAGAATCACTTGAACCCGAGAGGAGGAAATTGCAGTGAGTCAAGATTGCACCACTGCACTCCAACCTGGGCAACTGAGCGAGATTCAGTCTCAAAAAAAGAAAAAAAAAAAAAAAAAAGAAAAGAAATAGGTAAGTTTCCATCCTAGTTCTAAGTGTGGCAAAGTTATTTTTGAATCTATTTTTTGAAATTTTGGAATAATTTTAGATAGTTTAGGAGTTTCAAAGATAGAACAGACATTTCCTGTACGTTCTTCACTCAGATTTGCCTAATGCTAAGCATCTTACACAACTATGCTGCATTTGTTAAACAAAAAAATTAACACTGGTACACTACTGTTAACTCAACTACAGGCTGCCTTTAGATTTTTCTAGTTTTTTTTTCCCCCAGTAATGTTCCTCTTTTTGCTCCAGAATCAATATGCCACGCTGCGTTTGAGGCAGAGATATTTTGCTTTCTTAGATTTCTTATTTTATTTGTTTGTATTTTGGGGAAATACAACTACAGATGTGTAGAAAAGAAAATATAACTTAGGCTATACTAGTTTCCCAGGAGATCCCATAACAAATTGCCACAGATTTGATGCCTTAAAACAAGATAAATTTTTATCTGATTATTTCTAACATATAACATTGATAGGTACAGTATAGGTTCTCATAGGTGTTAATCCCAAATTCCTTTTGTCAGGATTAGAAAGCCACTAAAGACTCCATTCATGTTTTAAACAACTAAACAATATAAATGAAACATTTTTATAGACATGAATTCAATCTGGAAATTGAAACAAACCATAAATGAACAGTTTTATCTATTTTAAAGGGCATGTGTAATACTTACAATAGTAAAGTGTGTGCTATTGCTACAATTTCTATCTAGTCTTTTGTAATCCAAACATATTATTTAATTTAGATAGAATGTTTTAATATGATCACAAACTTCAAATTTGATGGTGGATGTGATCTAAAATAATCATCATAGCTGAAACAAGGAAAAATGAAAAGTAAAACTATTTTCTATAATGCAGTAGCAATTGAGAACAGACTCATAAAATACTTAATTTTTATTGGAGTGATCTAAACCTGGAAGCATAAAGTATTGTGTTAGACTGGTGTTTAGAGATTTCCAGTCTACCCTCAGTTCACAGACAAAGAAGACAAGAAACTGAGGGTTAAGAAGCTAAGGGGCTGGCTTCTCTCATTCCTGTTCTGCCACTATATTTTAAAAGAGTTTGGTAGTGAGAGAGCTTACTGCAGAGGGAGTATAGTGGCTAAAGGTCTGGCCAGAACTGTGTTCACTTTCCAGTTTCCCACCTAGGAGATTTAGACCTTCTGTTATTGCCAATATCTTAAATTGTAAAGTTGGGATAACAACTCTCTTCCATTTAGGGATGAGGACAGGATTAAAGGGTTGGTACTATGGTACTGTTAATGAATTTGATCATTTGCATAAAGCTCTTTTTAAAGCCTTAAATTAATGCTATATAGACAGTAAATGGTTGGATTATAGTTATAATATGGTTGCATTGATATGGTTGTATGATAAAACCAGCCCTGGCTCTGGAATCCAAGAAAGCTGGTTTTGAATCAAGTTTCTTTCATTTTATCTGCATAAATTGGGATTTTTTTTTACTTCTCTTTTTATTTTTTCTCATTTGAAAAACAAAAAGAACAATGACGGTATCTACTTTATGGGAATCTGGGGGTACATTGTAGGAGCTAACTCCTGGAAATCAAGAATTAAATGAATATACACATTCCATCATGTAACCATGTTTATATTAATAAACACACTTATGCAATAGTGATGGCAAAGGCAAATGACCAGTTGGGGACAATGGAAATGTTTGCATACAAATAAAACCTTCCGTGAGGGCAATTCTACATTTGATAGTGCATGCAATGTCACAATTATCTTTGAAAAATGAGGTATTCTTAACAATTTCCTTATCTTATTTTAAAGTAGGAAAATCAATATAACATATACCAAAAATGCAGCAATGAACAGATATAGCAAGTCGTGAGTCTTCTTAGTTTTTATGTAATTCAAGTACTGAAGGTAATTTTTAAACACTTGAAATATCACCAAGTGTTCTGTGCAAAGGATATCTTTCCTTATTACATTTTGTACAAAGTAAAGTGAGACTATTGGGAACAGTGTGCAAGAAAGGAATTCTGCCTGTTACAGACTGTCAGAATGCCTTTACCAACCCGATACAAGGGCATTGCTTTTTTTAGCAAGAATATATTGCTCCAGAATATATAGCTGGAGAATGTTTGAGGGCAGATTATACTAAGTATAGAATATACTGTCAATATTAACCTAAATAGCTTAGTTTGGAACTTGTAAAATAGTGCAACATATGGTAATGACATCACAAGACCTCATCTGTGATAATACTACTTGAAGTAATTAAAGTTACCTTGCTTCTGTAGTCTTATAAATTTCCAGGCTAATCATTATAAAGGAAATGTGCCTTACATTTAAAGGGAATGCTGGGTGACAAAACTGGGTAACAGTTCTTTGACAAAAGGAACTGTCAGGGATAAAACAAACAAATGCTGTTATAATGTTGGAAAATGTTAATATTTGAGGATTAAGCTCTTGCTCAGTGAAATTTTTTACACTGCTCTAAGATGCAGTGTAACTAACATCCTGTATTATTTAGCATGCTTACCTATCATTTTTGAAATACTATACAATAAGGCCACCAACATTGAACTCATTATTTATTTTCTATTAAATGAAACCACACTTATATATACCACTACAATAAATTTTTAGGCAGAGTAATCTTTAGGGAGAAAAATAATTTCTTGTTAAATAATATCCACAAAAAAGACTAAGGCCACATTTAAAAAGGAATAAGAGAAATACATACGAAAATGACTTGAAAGAAAGTAGTCATCTTACAATATCGGTAAAGGCATAATGTACCTATTCATTAACTATTTATTCAATAACAATTTATTGATCAGCTGTGACATGCCATGTGTTTTTATGGAAAATATTGTTAAGTGAGAAAGATTGCAATTTTGAGAAGTTCACAGATTTTAGCCTTCTATAGTTCTTAGAATAAATCCCTTCAGAGAGACAACATAGCTTCATTTATACTAGAGTGATGATGTTTACAATGCTGGACTTGTTGAGGGTGTCGTGCCCAATTTTTTAAGGGTCAGGTAGAAGGATTACTTAACTATAATAATGATAGGATTTTATTATCTTCGTTGACAATCTATAAGTTTACATTGCTAAAAAAATCTCTTTTTCTGGCAGTAAGGCAGGATAGAAACCCAGACCCGCCCACCCGATGAACACAACAAAATGTAGGGTAGACACATTTTTAAATAGGTTGGTGCTGGCAAGCAAGCAAAAATAGCCAAAGGCTGAATAACTGAGTAAAAGAGAGAACAAAGAGAGGTGATCTGAGCAACAAGGCCTGTTTTCGTAGAAAACATTTGCAAAATCCAGTGGACTTGAGTCAGTTTGTGGGCATTGAGTGATGTAGGAGACAGGGGTAGAGAGTTTAATAGGAAATCCTACTTTACTAAGCTGGGAGGAACCTTTAGAACACAAAAATAAGAGTACAGAAGTGAAAATATATCAGGAATTGAAATAAATATAAATAGACTGAATCTAGCAGTTAAAGAAAAAATGGCCAAATTGAATAAAAATACAAAATTCAGGTGTTCAGCGTTCATAAGAAACACACATAAAACATTAGGATAAAGAAAGGTTGAACATGAGAGAATAGAAAATGTACACTGGGCAAATCATACTTAAAAGAAAGCTTTGAAGGCTGGGTGCAGTGGCTCACACCTGTAATTCAAGCACTTTGGGAGGCTGAGGCAGGTGGATCACTTGAGGCCAGGAGTTTGAGACCAACCTGGCCAAAATGGTGAAACCCTGTCCTACTAAAAATACAAAAATTAGCCGGGTGCCATGGTACACGAGTGTGGTCCCAGCTACTTGGGAGGGTAAGGCAGGAGAATCACTTGAACTGGGGAGGCAGAGGCTGCAGTGAGCTGAGATAGTGCCACTGCACTCCAGCCTAGGCAACAGAGTGAGACTCCAACAAAAAAAGAAAGCTTTGCAGATATATAAACAAGATAGACTGTAGGTGAAAAGCATTCTGGAGATAACATGATTTCATTTAATTTCAATTCACCAAGAAAGTATAATAACTTAAATTTGAATCCAAGAAAGACCATAACCTTTATCTCTCTCTCTCTCTCTCTCTCTCTCTCTCTCTCTCTCTCTCTCACCAATAGAACTTTAAATAGAAATAAATATGTGTTATAGTGGAGTCTTTAACAACCTCTCATTAATTTATATATCAAGGTGCCCTCCTAAAAAATTAGGATACAGAAGACTTAAAGCCCCGTTAATAAAATTCATCAAATAGGTAGCAATAGAGTACTGCACTCAAAAAGTTAAGTATATGGAATTTTCAAACAAACGCATAGAGGGCATTTAAAAAATGCTCGTATATTAAGCCATGAAAGATTATATCATTTACAATAAAAATCTGATCAAAATTTAGGAACTCAATCTAAAAGTTATCTAGAATAAGCCTGATACATTTAGAATGCAAAAGCTTCTAAATAATGTATATATAAACAAGAAACCATAAATAAAAAATTTAAATTATGTAACTAGACAGTAACAAAAAACTAAATATTACAAAATAAATGTCAGTAGTGACTTAGCTGTATTATACATTAGAGAGGAATTTATAGGCTGTATTAATTTTCTATTGCTACTATTATGAATTAGCACAATCTTAGTGGTTTAAACCAACAGAAATTTATGATCTTACAGTTCTGTAGGTTACAAATATCGTGTGGTCTCAATAAGCTAAAATTAAGATGCCAGTGAGACTTCTTACACCACATCTCTCTGACCCACTCTTCTGCTTCTCCTCCATTTGTAAGAGCTCATGTGATTAGACTGGATGCTATCAGATCATCCAGGATAAACTCTCTATTTGAAGATGAGATGATTAACAGCTTTAATTCCAGATGCAATCTTAACTCTTTCTTGCCATGTAGCATAACATGTTCACAGGTCCTAAGGAGTGGCATGTGTACATCTTTGAGGAGCCATTATTCTGTCTGCCACATGGCCTTAAATGCTTACAGAAAAAAGCAAGGCTGAAAATAACAACCTAAGCATTGAAATTAAAAAAAAAAGTAAAGCATAAATGAACTAAATGAAAGTAATATGGAACAAATGAAATAAACATACAATAGAGATGATCAACACCTAAGACTGAGTTTAACTGACTTACAAATACCAAGATTGATTAAAAAAAAAGAAGTCAAAAAGATATAACTAGAAATAATAAAAAATTATAAAAAGAATAATCAGAGTCATACTGAGAAATTTAAGTCAACACATTTGAAAACTTAGATGAAATGACAAATCCATAAGAATATAATTTAACAAAACTGTGCCAAGGTGAAAAAAATAGTTCCAAATCAAGGATAGAATTACCTCAGTAGTTAAAAATCATCCTGCAAATGTAATTTTCCGTACAGATGGTTTTGTATGGAACTAATCCAGTCATATATGGAACAAATAATTTTAATCATGGACAAAATATTCCCAAGAATAGAAAAAGTGATAACACTGGCTAACATATTTTATAATGCTAGCAAAACATAGTCACAAAAACCTGTCAAGGGCAGAAAAAGAAAACTGTAAATCAAATACATTATATATATGAGAAAAATTCTAAATAAAATTTTAGCAAATTAAAACTAGTCACCTATAGAAAAGTAACATGTCACTACTATTATCAATTTATCTCAGCAGCACAAAGTTTATTTGTTATTAGAAAATCATTTTATGCCATTTACCAAATTTAAGGAAATTGGAGGATTTATCATATGGCAATTTAAATATATTAATATGACAAAATACAGTATGTATTTCTTAACAAATTAGTAAGATAAGTTTCCTTTTAATATCTGTTAAAAGATATTTACCATTATGTAACCTACTGGAAACATCATACCTTTTAAGATTTGTATAAGACATTGGGTGCCTGAAATGGCTATTTTTTTCAAAACTATCCTTTCCTAAACAGGAAGAGAAGAAAAAATAAAAGATATATGAATTGGAAAATAAGATTCCTAGCTTTATTATTTCAGATGATGATTATTAAATAGAAAACCTCAAAGAGCACCCAAGTAATGCATTAGATTTAATAAGAGGGCATGGCAATTTTGATGGTTATAAAATCAATAATATAAAATTAATTGCATTTGTACATGCTAGAAAAAATTATTGGTGAGAAAAATTTAATAAAAGCTAATATACCAATAACATTACAAATAAAATGTGGCTAATAAATCTAAAAAATATATACAAGACTTTTATAAGGAAATTATAAAATTTATTATTTTTAAAAAGATCTATATCATGTTATTATGCTAATGGTAGGAAGCTTTAATATGGTAGCTATTCAGTTATCACCAGTTGACCTATATGGGAAACATAATGTCAATCAAGATGCTAATAGAGTGTTTTGTGAAACTTGAGAGATGATTTTTAACTTTATGTGGAAGAGGAGAAGTAAAATTGGTCAAAACGTTCCTAAGAAAGAAGAACAATTTGGGGTTCCTTGCCTTATCAGATATCCAACATTATTTTACGGTTATAGTAACTAAGTCTGCGTGACATGATGAATATATAAAATATAGATCATTGTAAGAGTGAAAGAGTTCAGTAAGAGACCCATGTATATATGAAATATTGATTTATGATAGAGTTGGCATTTCAGATTAATGGAAAAGGATAGATACATTAGCAAATGTTGACTATATCTGAAAAGCAATTCCAGATGGAATAAGGCAGTAATGTGTTGATAAATGTTTAAAAACAAGATACATTCTCCTACCCTGCCCAGCCTAAGAAAACCACAACCAATCAAACAAACTGATTATTTTAGCGCTAGCCAATTTCCACGTTGTAAATATTCCCATAGTGGCCCCTTTTAAGCTACTAATGTGATGTCAACCAGCTCCCCAAATTTCTGAAAATGTGATAATTGGCCTTTGTAAGTCAGCATGTGCTGTCTCAGTCACACCACTGATTACCAAAGTTTAAATATGAAAGGAGAAACTAATAGAAGACAATACGAAGATGTACATTTATGTCTTTAAAGTTGGAATGTATATTTTAAGATGAAAAAGAACCATAAATTATTGACAATTTTGATTACACTAAAAAACAACTTTTATTTATCATAAGGCACCACAATAATGAAGACAAACTTTCTCAAAAGATGTGAACAACAAATTATTTTTTCCAGAAAGTATTGAGAACTCTTATAAATCATTAGAAATGTGGGCAAAAACATAAACAGATGTTTCCCAGAAACAGAAATACAAATGGTTAATAATAGTTAATAAGAATTCCAGTATCATAAAAGTCACAGAAATGCAAATTAAAACCATAACAAGATGCCATTTTCCTTCAACAAGATAGACAAAAATTTAAAGTCTGACAATATCAAGTGTTGAAACAATGTGAAACAATGAAAAGTCTTCTATATTAGGTTGGTGCAAAAGTAACTGCAGCTTTTGCAGTTAAAAGTAATTGCAAATTTTGCAATTACATTTAATTGGAAAAAACATAATTACTTTTGTACCAACCTACAGTATTTTGTGAGAGCATGAATTGAAAAAATAATTTTTGGAAAATAATTTGTAATCATTTAGTATAATTATTTTCCTAATTAGGGGTTTTTGACTGAGGTTCGCATGGATAGATCTCAGAGGATCTGTGTATTATATGGGAAAAACATTTATCTTTATTTTTACTGCATCTTTAATTTCTAACTGAAATTTACCATTTCCTTCAATTATGAGTAAAAGGAAAAACCTATAGTATTAGAAATATCTAGGTTTTAATAGCACAGAAATCACAGATGTAGTCAAATCACATTACAGTTATTGCAATATTCTCAAACATCACTTACGTTAATCATTTCTTAGAAATTATGGCAGTAATTATACTGTTGCTAGATTTTATTATTTAGTGGGATAATAAAGAGAGCATTTATGAGTATAACACATATTCAAGAAACAAAACATATTTAATTGTATTTTCAAAAAATTGGTTTAATTTTAAACCTATGTGTTTCATTTTACTTATTTAAAATGGGCCAAATGTTTAATTCTTCATAAAATTATTATGAAAAGGCATCACAAGTTTCTATAAACTGCCAAAGGGCTTCATAACATGAAATATTTTAAGAATCCTTGCATATGTGTACAAATCTTAAATTTGTATAAGATTTATAGCAGCGTGATTTATAACAATAGCATGGTATAATACAGTGAAAATAATGTGACATTTTTAACAACATGGATAAATAGCTCAGGAAAAAAATACTTAAAGTGTAAATTGTAAAATAACCACTAAATATTTATATTATAAAATACATTCAGAATTAAATAATATCTGCTTTAGGGATTCAGAAATGTCGTAAAACTATTTTTAAAAGCAAGGGGGTAACAAAGATAAGTTTGGACTGAGTGAATAGGGGTATTCAGTACTCCTCTAAAGCAAAGATTATATCCTCCACTTAAAGTAGTGTATGGGTGCCATGTTGCTCTTTGCTTTTTCCTCTATGCAGATTTTTTAACTACTGATTTGAATTTAGTCAACATTTAACAGTAACAATTTGCTTCTCATTTATATGCCCTTTACACAATTACATGAAACTTATAAAAGTCAATATGTTTCAGAAGGGCATATAAGGGAAGGGCTCATTTTCCATACTCCTCTTCCTCCTCCATGCTACAGATCAATTAGATGGTAAGACCTATTAGACAGAGGGATGCATTCCTTAAAGGATTACAAACTCATTAAAATATTTGGAAAATTAAGAAAAATCTGGTTTGAAAAGAGAATTTAGTAAGTATAAAAAAATCAGCCAATGAATAGAGAAGTATGACGAGCCATTTTTACTTTTGTCTAAGGATGAACTTTAAGGGCTGGTTTATGGCTTCTCTGGCTGCTAAAAATATACAAATTAGAAAAACTTGGTATCTTCTAAAGAATCTTGAAGAATTTAGGTTCAAAATAAGGTTTTTGCTAAAGTGGTGGGTTACTGTTTATTTGTAAACAGAGGTTAGAATTCCACTAACCACATATTTTCTTGAATAAAGATGACACAGTCTCCATATACCTCAAACCAAAACCACATGATCCAAGCAGACCCCTGAGAATGAAAGGCGGCCACTTTTACATGGGAGTAGTTAGTAAAAACTTTGCTAGGTTAATGTGGAAGCCAGTGAACCCCAAAGTGACTAGTCAGGGATATGATAGTTTAGAATTTGGAATAATCTTATTCTTCGGGACTTCTCAAATAGGTGAGTTTCTGATTGACATTTAAAACAGAGAATCATAAAACAAGCTTAGGAACTATCCTAATGATGCAAAAGTAATTAATTTTTCTTTTCCTTGTAGATAAAGCAATTAAGAAAAAGAAACAACTTACATTATTAATTATCATGCTTGAGAAAGCATGAAGAAAAATTTCCCCTAGTTTTAATAAAGCAATACTAAGAAAAACAAAGGTATATCGGATTTAAAGGTTTTGTTTTGTTTTATAAAGTCATAGTGACAGATCATTACACCTGAGACAGATGGCTGCATTGAGAAATCTAACAGACAATTATGCTCTTAAAATAATATTTTTAGCTATAGCACTTTTTTTTGTTATGTGAAACAGATGCACATCTAAACATGGTTGTTTGCTTCATGTCATCAAAAATATTGTAAACATGATAATTATATACACAACCTTAATTTTCATATGTCCTAATTTTCAAATTATTAAATTATTTTGGTATTTCATCCAGTTTATGCAAATTCACACACACACCTGTGAGAAAAATGTTGTCCTTATTTAGTGTTTGAATATAAACAGAATATTAAATTACCTTGCCCACTGAAAGGAAGGTCTCTTTTTTCCTAATAGAAGTAGCAACCTCATTGTTTGTACTGATTATCCATTTTATTTCACAGTAAAAGCACATTTCAGGCATTATCTTTTCCTTCTCAAATATTGCAATGATACCACTTAATAGTACAATCTTGAGGTATTGTTTTTAAGTAACATACTGGAAATTGCTCTTTTCTGCAAAAATTCATAATTATTTAAAAGTTATTGTAAGCAAAGTCATGCTTTGTAATCGTGGAATAAGGTAGAAACATTCAACAGAAAAGAACATAATTAATGATAACATGAGTAATTCTTAAAGTCATGTACAGTTCTACTGATTAATGTTCTTGTTGCTGTGGTATGAATTGCCAAACTTTAAATTTTTATTTAAAACCAATCTAGTTTTTAGTTAGAAAAATACGGTACAAAGACAACCAATACAGCTTTGCCTAAAGGTTGTAAATATAATGAAGATTCAAATATGACTATATTAAACTTAATAGTGATTGAAAATCCTTGATCCTAGATGGGAAAATTAAAAAAGCAGCTTTCCTGGAAAGGGAAATAGAAATTAATCTGTAAGATGAAAAGTTGAATATAAAATGACTTAAAGCAATATGATCAACTGATTTACATTCTGTACAATACTAACAAATACAAGTCTTGTACATTATCTTGTTGTTATCTGTAACACCAGATCTCTATAATACAGTACATTAGAATAATAGTTTTTAAAAGTCTTGCAATTGTCAAGCTTACTCAGGAATCCTTGAACCCAAGGGAAGCTCTCAGAAGAGTTCAAATGCATCTAGTTGACAGATGCCACAACTGAGGGAAAGGACACATTTGTTGACTTCAGAAATGAAGCAGAGCCTATAGTGACTGTGATGTTGGGCCTTTTCACCTCTTCTTTTGTAAAGAAATGTGTGGTAATGCTCAAGCATCTAGGGATTTGGAGACCTGTCACATGGAGAAACCGAACCAAAATAAAACAAGAAACAAAAAACAATAACAAAAAACTTACAGGTTGTCAAAAATGACATTGGATATCAAGAATCCTTTGAACAAAACCAATTTTATTTCTCCAGAGAGAAAACAATTCCACAGTCTACAAAAACTCAAGATTAAAGTGTTTCTAAATTATTAGGTCTACAAAGAAAAGATTCCCTGAATTTAAGGCTCAAGAATTCTGCTTGCTTTTTACTGAGCATGTCTCAATTTAATCTGGTTTTTAGAGATTTTATTATAATTCTATCAGCATTTTATAATGCTTACAGCATTAGTACTATAAACAAATGGTGTTTACTTGATTGATTTTAAAGTACACTTTCACATAATTTCAATTCTGGAGACTGTAGAGGAATAACAATTTAGTTCCCTAGTTGTGTTTTAAAGTATATGTGAACCCTGAAGAGAAATAGAGATTTTAATCTGCAGCAAATAGAGGTTTCCATTTTAATATTTCTAGGCGATAGCAAGTGAAACACTGATTTCATAACCTTAAACTCAGCATTTGTCTTTTTAGTTATCACTACCATGTAAACACCTTTGTTATATATGGAAATTAGTAATGGAGAACATTGAAATCAGAATTAATGTTTGTAAAGGACAGAATTTAATTATGTGGCTACTTAACTGCAGTTGTCACAGTTGATCCTTTTATGACCATATGATTTATGTAAGTGATACTTTAAAAAGGCAAGATATAATTTCATTTTTTGTAAAAAGTATTGTCTAATTAATTAGCACAGTCCCAGGGAAGTGCAATTCAAAAACACAATGAGGTTATCATCACACCCCGGTTAGAATGGTTATTATCAAAAAGACAAAAAATAACAAATGCTGGGAGAGGATGTGGAGAAAAAAGAACTTTTATACACTGTTGGTGGGAATGTAAACTATCACAGCCACTTTGGAGAACAGTATGGCGGTTTCTCAAAAAACTACAAATAGAAATACCATATGATCCAGTAGTCCCACTACTGGCATTTATCCAAAGGAAAAGAAATCAGTATTTCAGAGAGACATCTGCATCCTCATGTTTATTGCAGCGCTATTCACAATAGCCAAGATATGGAATCACCCTAGGGGTCCAATAACAGATGAACGGATAAAGAAAATGTGGGATATGTTCACGATGGAATACTATTCAGCCATAAAAATGTGTGAAAAAAATGTGTGAAATCCTGACATTCGTGGCAACATGGATAGACCTGGATGACATAATGTTAAGTGAAATAAGCCAGAAACAAAATTAAACACTGTATGTTTTCACTCATGTGGAAGCTAAAGAAAGTTGATCTCTTAGAACTGAAAAGTAGAAGGAAGGGTACTCAAGGCCGAAAAGGGTAGAGGGAAGAGGGGAGTAGGGAGAGATTTGTTAAAGGATGCAAAGTTAAAGCTAGATAGCAGGAATAATTTCCAGTGTTCTAGGCCACTGTAGGATGACTATAGTTAACAAAATATATCATATAGTTTCAAATAGCAAGAAGAAGGATATTGAATGTCCCTACACAGAGAAATAATACATGTTTGAGATGATGGATATGCTAAATCCTGATCTGATTGCTATACATTATACATATTGAAACATTACTATGGGCCCCATAAAAATATGTACCATTATTATATGTCGATTAAAAAGTAAAAGAAAAAGAAAACAAAATGAGGGTGAAATAAAGGCAATTCCAGATGAATAAAAGTAATAAAATAAAGTAAAATTAGAAAGTTTCCTTAGCCTTTGATTAAATTTACTTGCTTTTTATGCTTTAATTACAGTTTATGGAATTTGGAATACAGGAAGCCTATAAAGAAAATAAGAACTTTATCTACTACATAAATAAAAGTTAATTGTTTTCCTCTTTTGTTCTTTTTTTAAAAAATTTTACTTTAAGGTTTGGGATACATGTGCTGAATGTGCAGGTTTGTTACACAGGTATAGATGTGCCATGGTGGTTTGCTGCACCTATCAACCCATCATCTAGGTTTTCAGCCCCGCATGCATTACGTATTTGTCCTAAAGCTCTCCCTCGTCTTTCCCCCAACCTGTCAACAGGCCCCAGAGTGTGGTGTTCCCCTCCCTGTGTCCATGTATTCTCATTGTTCAGCTCTCCCTTATGAGTGATAACATACGGTATTTGGTTTTCTGTTCCTGTGCTAATTTGCTGAGGATGATGGTTTCCAGCCTCATCCATGTGCCCGCAAAAGACATGAACTCATTCTTTTTTATGGCTGCATAGTATTCCATGGTGTATATATGCCACATTTTCTTTATCCAGTCTCTCATTGATGGGCTTTTGGGCTGGTTCCAAGTCTTTGCTATTGTAAATAGTGCTGCAGTAAACATACATGTGCATGTGTCTTTATAGTAGCATGGTTTATAATCCTTTGGGTATATACCCTGTAATGGGACTGCTGGGTCAAATGGTATTCCTAGTTCTAGATCCTTGAGGAATCGCCACACTGTATTCCACAATGGTTGAACTAATTTACACTGGGGAAAAGATTCACTATTTAATAAATGGTACTGGGAAAACTGGCTAACTATATGCAGAAAACAGAAACTGGGCCCCTTACTTACACCTTATACAAAAGTTAATTTTAATTAGAGAGAAAACTGGTTACCTATCCATCCAAGTTAGCCCATTACTTTTTTTTTTTTTTAACTAATGACAAATATGTTCCATTATCATAACTAGATTCCAGTTCCGAGTGTGTCAGTTTCTGGAAAAAAAAAAAAAAAGATTTCTGTGCAGAGCTTATTTCAACCTTTGAAAGATGTACTGTGGTTTATTATTTCCATCTTAATTAATGTCTTAGTGTCTTAGTATCTATTTCTTCTCGCACAGTTCCTTGGGGCTGCTAGGCACATGAATTCTTTATTCTTGCGACGATCTTACTATGTTTCCTAAGTAGAAGAAACTCATCCATTCCTTATTTAATTTTTTTGCCATTATCAACCTCTAATGTAAACAATATTCTTTATTGCTGGGAAGAAATACAAAAAATAGACTACAGGGTGTTTTGTGGAAAGACAGGTCCCCTTTGATTGGCAAAGACAATGGATAATGCATTCATCTTCTAATATACAGGGAAGTCAAGGGCCCCAGACTTTAGAACTTTAGACACGGAAAAGGTTAAAAAGTCAAATAGGAAAGAGAATTTTGTTGAAATGCTGAGCAAAAAATATTACAAATATTACAAAGTTGCTGTAACATTTCTGTGACAGTTAATCTCAGGGAACTGGAGATATCCCTCCTAAACCTAATTGTATATTTTTCTTTCTTTTCTGACTGAAGAAGTGATTAGACATAGAGATAGAAATGACAGAGCAGGACTTACAGACATAATTTTTTTGATTTCACAAGAACACATTGTGCAGTGAAAGGTGAAATATGCCACATGTAAATGAAATTTACTTTATCATGAGTGACATAAAATCACTTATCATGGCCAGGAAATACATGGTTCCACTAGAGTTCAAGGTGTATACACTGTTCTGCCTTGACAACATTCACCTTCTCAAGATCTCTAAAGCATATACTCAATCTTCAGGCAAACGTCTTATACACATTGTTTTCAAAGAAGATCCTGGTACAAGCTTAATTGGAGTGACCCGTTGTGTCTTGAATACAGGGAATCCAATGATTTACAATGACAAACAGAAATGCAGTTGCATCACAAGGGACTCACCTTGAGTGAAATTAACTTAAGGGGTAAAAAACACACAGATGGAAGAATATTATGTTAAACACGATAATAGATTCAGCTTGCTATTCTATTTAAATCACGTGTGCTCTGGGGTGACTGTGAGATGAGGAATTCATCTTTCCTTCTGTTGGTTTCAGTTCTCTCTCTCAAAATGTGAACATCTCAGGCTGAGGGTGGCTCTAGTCCTTTAAGATACATCGTTTTTGTATCTCATAAATCCCAAATGCAAGCCAACTTGCTCATCTATTGTTTATTTGAAGAAAAAAAATCTGTCAGATCTAATGCAGGAGAAAAGATGGCAGTGTCAGACTTAATGAAAGATGTGTATCTTTCACAGATGGCTTATTAAAAGGTTGCCAAGGGTCCTTTTGGCCATGCATAATTTCCACCTTTCAAGTTAATTTTAGAGCCCATTTCTAGGTGACTCCCTGTACTAAAATTTCATATCCTGCTACAGGTAGGTCCTGGGCAATTCGCAAAATCTTTCAAGGTCATAGAGTAGAAGGGCACTGTAAATGAAGAAACAATGTTGACCAGAAGGACTAATATCTTTTTAATACTCTGTTATTAATAACATTCCTTACAGTACACACCAGAACCACAATGTTTGTGAACTACTGTCAAAATAGAGACATGCCACTGCTTCTTTCTCCACATTAAATTCACGCCTAGTTTTTAAGCTTCAAAATTCCAGAAACTTCGAAAAGAGGACATTTATATTAAGATGGAATTTGAGAGAAATCAATAATGAGAAAATGATCTGAAGAATGGCACTCATTTAAGTGACAATGACATTAGACAATTCATTAACGGAATTCCGTGAAGAAATATATCGTGCTAATCTGGAATGTTACAACTAATATTTGGGCTTTAGAAATAGATCCTGTATGTCAAGATTCTTTTAAAATCTTTTAGAGTTATAGAGGCTGGTCTTTAAATTTTAAAATATTTATTATTCCTGTAAAATCCTGGGCAAGTCTAAGCCAAAAACAACCTCGTTACCTAGTTACAAAATTGTTATTTAAAAAAAGATTAAAAAGGAATGGAATGAATTATGAACAAGTGAGAATTCAAGAAATTTAATTGATTGTATATGACAAATAAGAAATGTGTTCAACTTCAGAAACTCCTGGATGTTATTCGAGAGCTGCAATATTTATTTATAAGGCATCAGATGTCTTTGAGAGTCTTTGTTGGGGAGCAAAGGATAAGACTAAGTGGCTTAGTTTTTCTATATATATAATGGTCTATAATATTATGGAAATAATATTTATTTTGATTTCACAAGAACACATTGTGCAGTGAAAGGTGAAATATGCCACATATATTATATAAAATGGAAATAATAATATAGAAATAATATTATAGATATTATATATAATATATAAATATTTTTTGATTTCACAAGAACACATTGTGCAGTGATTTATAGATATATAAATATATTATATATAAATATATATTATATATTTATATATCTATATATATCTATATAAAATATATATAATATATAATATATATTAAATATATAATATATATTTATTTATATAATTATATATAATATATATTATTTATATAATTATATATAATATATTATATATCTATATATCTATATCTATATATATCTATATATCTATATATAATATATATCTATCTATATCTATATCTATATCTATCTATATATATAGATATAAATTACAAATCAGGAAAATCTTCCACACATTTAAGTTATTTAGTTATTTGAGACTTCATAGTAGCTTATAAATGACACTTTGTATCAGCTTCAGTGCAGGGATGCTTTCTTCCTTAATCAGTGCATGCTTATTTGTTACTGCCTTTTAGCTGTTCTTTCAGAATGGGGAGTTACCAGCACTCCTAACATCAGGGCCAAAAAATAGCTACATTCCTTGGAGCTGGCAGGTGCAGGCTGTAAAGACTATGATGGGAGTTGGAATGATTAATGAGGTTCTTGGGATTTTTGCTGTTTTAGAAGTGTCATGTTTTTGTTCTACTGCTTAGTTGAATCACCTATTCCTGATCCCCTCCCCTCTCCCTCCCGCCCTCCATTCCTCTTTCCCTTCCTCCTTTCTTCCCCCCTCCCCTCTCCTCCCCTTCCTTCCCCTCCCCTCCCTTCCCCTTTCTTCCCTTCCTTATTCTGACTCTCTTTCAGATCTTAGCCTATGTGTCTCCTCAGAGGAGCTTTCTCAGAGTGCCCATTCAGAGTTAAGTCATTTTATAGTATCTGGTGCATAACTTAATTAATAAACTTAATACTGTATATCCCCAGGGTTTACTTGTTAATGTCCCTCACTGTGTCAGAAGTTTCTCAAATTTGTATTAATTCCCTGTTGTTACTGTAACATATTACCACGGATTTAGTGGCTTTAAATAAAACATATTTATTGTCTTGGAGTTCTGGAGGTGAGAAGTCAGAAATGGGCCTCATTGGGCCAAAATCAAGGTATTGGCGGAGCTTCATTCCTCCTGGAGACTCTAGAGAAGAATCCATTCCTGTGCATTTTCCAGCTCTAGAAGCTGCCTGTGTGCCTTTCTCATACCTCTTTCTCCATTTTCAAAGCCAGCAGCATCATCTAATTTCTGATTCACTGTGGTCCCTGCTTTTGTTTTCACACCTCTTTCTCTGACTATACTGCTTCCTGCTTTTCTTTATAAGGACCTTTGTGATTATATTGGATCGCCCTAGATAATCTCAAACAATGTCTCCATTTCAAAGCCCTAATCACATCTGCAAAGTAACACATTCACAGAGTCCAGGGATTAGGATGTGAACATCTTTGGAGAGGGTGTTATTCTACTGACTCCCAAGTAGCGCATTATTTTTTTATTTTTTATTTTTTTTGAGACAAGAGTCTCACTCTGTCACTTAGACTGGAGTGCAATGGTGTGATGTTGGCTCACTGCAACTTCCACCCGCCAGGTTCAAGCAATTCTCTTGCCTCAGCCTCTTGAGTAGCTGCGACTACAGGAATGCGCCACCATGCTCAGCTAATTTTTTGTATTTTTAGTAGAGACTGGGTTTCACCATGCTGGCAAGGCTGGTCTCTAACTCCTGACCTCGTGATCCGCCCACATCGGCCTCCCAAAGTGCTGGGATTACAGGCATGAGACACCACATGTGACCAGCATGTTAATTTTTGAATAAAATCTAAGGTCTGATCAAATGTGATATATTGTAGATGTTCAGTGAACATTTAGTAAGTTAATAGATAAACAAGGCCTGTTAATACAGTGCCATTCAAATGACAAAATTATAAAAGTATGATCTAACATTTTACCCAATTACCTTTCCAAATTACAATATTTTCAATACAATAAAGAGTTTCAGGGGCCAACAGTATCATTGGATACAACACTCTTTTAGGGGTGGTAATTCCACTTTGTGAAGAAACTCAGATACTCATAATGCAGTTGTCCTGTAGGAAATAAAACGTGAAATGTGATCATACTTGGTTTACTCCACAGAAGAGCTCTATTTTAAAGAGAATGATGCCAAGAATCCTGGCATTCCTCTCATTCTTGGTTCTGCCCTATTTTCTGTTTCACAGGCGTTCCTTCCCCATAGTTTTGTACCATGATTTTTAAGTTACAAACTGCAAGACATTAAATTAAAATTATGATTATAAAGCATCCATATTTTCTACCTTCATGCTACTTTAACTTTTCAATAATTAAAACTATATATTTCATTTTCCAACAGGCCTCTTTTGGAATCTAACCAGAAACTCCCTTTTATCTGAAAGCTCAGATTGTCCTTGAGGCTGAGTAACCACAAAACCAGAAAATCTCATGAGTTCTGTGGTGTAATATAGTACTTATTGGAGCTCAGAGAAATAGTTGCAGCAGTTAATACTCTCTATGTGCTAGGTATTCTAAAAAACATTTACAACGAACTTTATTTGTTTATGAATGTATGTCTTTGTTTATTTCTGTCTTTAAGGGCAGAAGGTGAAGTTATTCCACAGCTCACTCTTGTCACGTCCCTGTGCAAAGCCTATTCTTTCTTTATTGATTGATTCACTTTTATTCTTACTCTTCATTCGCAGTTTCCTCCCCTGTGGCCTATCACTCTAATATGTTTAATACGTACTTTTGAGTTTTTATGTATTCTCTTAAATTGTCATTACAGTTTAGTATGTTTTTGTCCACAAACATAACTTACGTAAAATACTGTGTTTTTACTCTTCTCACTAAAACACTGGCTTTTTAAATAGTTCTCCATGTTGCAGAGAGCACATCTAATTTGCTTCTAACAGTTGGATAGCATAGTACTCTATAGTGTAAGTCCACTCTGTTTTCCTTATTTGTTTATTAGCTATGAACTCACATATTGCCTTTAACTATCTGTTTATATAAACAACACAGTGATGCATACCATTAATAATCTAGCGACTGTGGGTTTTTTGCGAGGATTTCTTTTTGATACAAACTCTGGATTAATATTGCTAGGTCAGCAATTTTGACTCAAGTAAGTACCCCCTGCGAGCTTTCCAGGATGACTGTATCAGCCTACTTCCAACCAGCAGTGCATGAGCATTCTTGCTTCATGTCCTCACCAACATATGACGTTCTCATTTATGCTGATCCATAAGCTATAAAGTATTATGTTACTGTTTTGAGTTTCATTCCTCTCATTACCAGTGAATATGAGCATTTCTTTATATTTTTGTGGATTGCCCTTGAACATCCTTTACCCATTTTTCTATTGTGTTTATTGAGCTCCTTTTGTTGTTGTTGTTGTTTTTGTTGATTTCTTGGATAGTTTTGTTTATTCTATGTATTGGCCACTTCTTAATTTCAGATGCTACCAGTGTCTCTTATTGTTCCATATTTATATCCTGTGCTTGGGGTTCTGCAATAGTCATTTCTTAATGGGGCATTGGTTACAACTTAAAAAAACTCAAAAGCTGGGCGTGGTGGCACACACCTATAGTTCTATCTGCTTGGGAGGTTGAGTTGGGAGGATTGCTTGAACCTAGGAGTTTGAGGCTGCAGTGAGCTGTGATTGTGCCATTGTACTCCAGCCTGCATAGCAGAGGGAGACTGTATCTCTTAAAAAAAGAAAGAAAAAGGAAACAGCTCAAATATATACATCCACCAGAATTATCAACTAATAGTTTATAATGACTCAAGGGAATAGATTACAAATCATCACATTTATTTTATGGGTGTAATAAATAAAAGCTTTATTTTCTATGCCTGCATTCAATCAGGTACTGTGTGTGATGGCATTAGACTGCATCATCTAAACCAAATAGAAGCTAACTTTTCCAGAATTCTTTTTTCTTTGGGTTAGAGTTAATCATTGAACAATAATTCATGAAGTTTGGATGGTGGATATGAAACAGCAGTCGATTTTACATTTTCTTTTTTTTTTTTTTTTTTTTTGAGACAGAGTCTCGCTCTGTCGCCCAGGCTGGAGTGCAGTGGCGCGATCTCGGCTCACTGCAAGCTCCGCCTCCCGGGTTCACGCCATTCTCCTGCCTCAGCCTCTCCGAGTAGCTGGGACTACAGGCACCCGCCACCACGCCCGGCTAATTTTTTGTATTTTTAGTAGAGACGGGGTTTCACCGTGGTCTCGATCTCCTGACCTCGTGATCCGCCCGCCTCGGCCTCCCAAAGTGCTAGGATTACAAGCGTGAGCTACCGCGCCCGGCCGATTTTACATTTTCAAGGTCTGTGCAGGCTGCCAGACTCTGCCACACATCACGTGGCGGTTCCTAGTCTGCGGACTCACCATGTTGACAGGCAGCAGCACCAGTGTCTGCAGGTCTTGCAGCTCATCACCTCCTTCTTCAGCTCATCTGATCTCTTGATGAATTTCCTTCTTCAGAGTCTATGTAATTAGTATATAGCAGTATGGTGAAAGATGGTAGCTTCACTGGAGGGTCACCTGCATTATCAAGGGTGAAGGAAATTTGAGATAGATATGAGTTCCATTTGCTCATTGCTTTGTTGTATTTTAACATATAGATTTCTTTCACAACTGCCAGCCTGACAACTTCAGACTTAACACCACGTACAGAGACAATAGTTTTGCATAGATTTCTCCACCAGTTTTCATAATTGCATAACAATCTAATCCCCATAGTAAATCCCTTATTCTAAATCACTCACAGTTTTTCTACTTCTATGACAACATTCTGGTTGATGCAGCATAGGTACATTAGATATAGAAGTATGTATTTATGAATATAGGTGCAGAAACTTACTTAGCACTGAATCATCCTTAGGGTATAACTCTAAGTAGGCAAACTGTAAAGCATTGTTTTATAGAGGAAGATCATTTAGTAGAAAATAAAATCAAGTATGTAATGACACTCCCAAGAGCAAGAACCTTTAACCTATTATTTGATTCATTATTTTGAATAATGGCCCATTTGGAAATCTCATAGACAGCTGTGGCTCCCTTTCCCCTTCTTCTACCCCCAAAAGTACAATGTTTTGCAGATTACTGTAGGATGTTCACAGATCTCCTAAAGCCCATAGATAGAACCTTAAATCATTGAGAGGTTTGTGAATTCCAGGGTGAAAACTATCCTCTCCTAGTCTGAGGTATACATTTTGTTTCTTATCGGTTTGTCTGCACCTGGTTAGCTCATTTATTTAGAACCTGGTTCTAATGTAGATCAGTTCACATAATCAACCTATTGTAGTCCAGCTGTCTTAGCCCTTTCAGCTAACACAGGTTGAATAACTTTTACATGCATGCTACGAGTCACAAGCAGGATCTAGTGAGAACATAAGGATGACCAATGAAAATTTATCTCTACCAGCTGTAATTAACTGAAATTTTTGCCAACAGGGGGCTGGTGGTATTATTTTGTACTCAAAGTGACAAACTCTACATTTATAATCTGGACAATAGTTCCTTGTTTTTGAAGCCAGCAGTTGATGATAAGAAGTTAAACTGTCCAATGTTCTTTGACAGTTTTCTCCAATTTATGTTTCTGTATGACTGCCAGAGTCTAGAAGTCCAGGAAGTTTCCAGTCACCCCTGTAGAACACAAAACAAACATGGCCAATGGCAAGAATTTGGTGATATTCAGCAAAATTTGGCTAAGGTGGGTTCATATATAAACTATTGCTTTTCCAAGCAGAGAACAAACAGATACCAGACATTGATATGGAAGGAAGAACAGCTAATTCAAAAGCTTTCTGTAAGTTTCTCTTTGGAGTAAAAAATTCTCATTTACTTTTTTAAAATGATGAGCAATCATTTCTGATGAAAAGGTGAACAAAATACATATTCCTTAAATAATTAATTAACAGAGACTACATAAACTAAGGCTATAAACTAACCTAACCATTCTACTTTGTAATTTCAAGTTACACCCAAGGGGATGAAGGAAGAAATGAGATAAAGAATGATGGTAAATCCTTGTGAAATACTGAGGTCTCCTAAAGAAAAGTTAATAAAAACTGATTACATGGCCATACTGATACATTTTCTAAGAATTTTGTGGTATCAATGTTCCCATTAGGGTACTTTCTAACCAGCAATGGGTTTGGGAAACAGGAAGGAGATTGTCCTTAAAAGATCCGGGCTGATTTTTTCCTTTTCACTCTGTGGCTACATTAGACACAACAAATGGTTACTTAACCCCACTATATTCTGGATTCTCTATGTGTCTTGTTACTTACCCTTTTCTCCTAAATTCAGAAAATCCAAACCACCTTCTTTTAAAATACTAAGGGACGTGGGGAAAGGAGAATGAGAGGTGGCTTCTCATGAGTACAGCGTTTCTCATTGGGGTGATGAAAATGTTCTGGAGTTGGATCATGATGATTGCTGTACAACCTGCAGGCATACTAAAAGGATTGAATTGTGTGCTTTAAATGGATTAGTTTTATAACATGTTAATTATATCTCAATTAAAAACTAAGATACTATAATAAAAAGACCACATAAAAATAAAATTCTCACCCAGTGAAACTGGAATCTAGGCCTTTCTCCTTTTCTCAGCATTTGTCTTCTCTGCTATTCTTCCTGTTCCATCCCTACCCTCCAGACATCATCAGTGAAACCTGTTCTAGTGCAACCAGCCATCCCACTTTGCCTGGGACTGTCCAATTTTAGCACTGACAGTCTCACATCCCAGGAAATCTCTGTCATGGGCAAATCTCAATGGTTTGATTGGTCACCAGGCCTGTTGCTAAGGTAATTCTTTTTTAAATGTGCAGGGCCTGCATGTTTTGTATTGCCAAAGCATTTCCATTTCCTCTATTGCTAAGAAACTTCTCCCTTTCCCCTTTTCTTCTTGGAAGGATCAGGAAGGACTTTTGTGGGCACCTGGGCTCATGCTCCTTAGTTCAACAGTTTAACTGAAGCCATGATTCTTTATATCACAGCTTTGGTCTAGAGTTCACTGCAATATTAGAATATTTGAGTATGTTTATCTAACTGATTAAATATAAAATTATTTGCGTTTCCTAAAAAGATAAGAAATGAGAAAAGTATTACTTTTTTCCTTAAAACATAATTAAAACTATTCCTTTTTTTAACCACTAAAACTCAGTGTTCCTGTTCTTTGTATTCGTCTGCTTTGGAAATAAATAGTGAAAATGTCTCTTAACATCTTTCAGGTTGGAATGGATCCTCTCAAGGCCAAAACAGATCTGGGTTATGAAAGCTGATTCACTTCTCAGTTTGAGGCTTCTCAGAGAGTATAGAGAATATGAGATAGGTAATAAAGGACTTAGCCCCCATGTTAGCATAATTCATTCGAGTTTTCATTTGTGCTGCAGGAATGCAGAGAGGATACAATTCCATACCGTCACCTCTGATTTTGTCCTACATCCGAAAGTATGTGGAGGCTTTCATATTTCTGAAGTCTTCAGACCTACTGTTACAGCTAATTGAGTCAATTATTATTTTTGCTTTTGAGACGGAATCCTCTGTTACCCAGGCTGGAGTGCAATGGCACGATCTTGGGCTCACTGCAACTTCTGCCTCCCCGGATTGAGTTAATTATTAACCTTTATTATCACTGCTTCTCTAACCTCAGCCTTGGTCAGTCCCGTTTCAGAGGAAGAAAGGAGAGTGTGAGGCATCATCATTGTTCTTAAGCTGTGGTATTAGGAGTGTCAACTGGGTGCTGGAAGCTTTATCTTAATTATCATATTATAACCCTTTAAGCATGAAAAAATCATTATATCCATAGCACAAACAAAGTGAAGCTCAGAGTGATTAAAATATGTTGCATAAGGACACACAGATCTGATATGGTTGAATCAAAAATTAAAGCTAGAAATTTGTCCACAACTTCCATGCTTTTTCTGATAACTATTTTGTTACTACACTATGTGGGCAATGAACTACCTGGTTGGGATTTTGGAAAAATATCTATCAATTTGATTATTAACTTTGATTGTCTTTATTTAAAGCCTTCAAGGCTTATGCCTGTAATTCCAGCACTTTGGGAGGCTGAGCAGGGAAGACTGTTTGAGCCCAGGAGTTCAGGACCAGCCTGGGCAATATAGTGAGACCACATTTCTGAAAAAAAAAAAAAAAAAAAGAAGAAGAAGAAGAAGAAAAAAAAGAAATAAGGCATGGCGGTATGGCTGAAATCCCAACTAAGGTGAGCTGAGGTGAGAGGATCGCTTGAGCCTGGGAGGTGAAGGCTGCAGTGAGCCTTGATCATATCACTGCCCTCCAGCCTGAGCAACAGAGTGAGACTCTCTCTCTAGAAGAAGGAGAAGAAGGAGAAGAAAGAAGAAGAAAGACGAAGAAGGAGAAGAAAGAAGAAAGAAAAGGAAAGAAGAAATGAAGAAGAAGAAAGAAGGAGGAGGACAAGAAGGAGAAGGAGGAGAAGGAGAAGAAGGAGAAGAAGAAAAGAATTCTTCCAGCAATACCTTTTTATCTGTGCCTTATCTAAATAAGGCCCAAAACCTATTTACTTAAGCTCTCCTAAGGAGATATGCAGCATACAAAAAGGAGTAGACAGAGGATATGGGTTTCTCAAAGACGAAAGGCCTCCTCAGTTTGGCTCAACACCAGCCCTAGAAACCTCCCAACTACTTCCTTGTCCTCTCCATTGTTTTGTTTTCATCCAAAACATTTATCACATTCTGACTTGTCACTTATTTTCCCTATTTGTTTATTGTCTCTTTCTTGATTCTAATATGTAAATTCGGCAAAAATAGGCATCTTGTCTGTTTGGTTTCCTGCTCTAGCTCCAGTGTCTAGGCACCTGGACGCCAGTGAATATTTTTGAATGAATAAATGAATGAATCTCTCACTGGGACAAAAAGGTGAAATATACTGGAGCTGCGTCTCTTGGGAGGTTAGAGTAGAAAATCTCCAAAGTACAGTGCATGTGCAGAGAGACAGACTATCTCTTACTAAATCCAATGGGTAGTTTCCCTTCAGCACTGAGACAGATGTGTTTATTCAGTTGAGCACAAGACATAGGACTTGCCTTGCAGAAAAGTATGGCTGCCATATTATACTGAAAATGCTGATCCTTAAACACTGAAATCAATAATAATCAGAGTTTCTCTAGGTGAAGGCATACAAATGTAAAGCTCCACTAGTGTTGTGAGGAGAAATACACCATTCTAATCCAGCTACACATCACTATCAGGTGATAAGATTCCTCTGCCACTTGCAGAGTAAAATAGAATGATGATCCTTGCTAGTCAAGCATAAAATCTGGACTATTTTAAAAACTAGATTTCCTTCCAGGGTACCACTTCATGTTCCATGGGAATGGCCTGTAGCTTTGAGTGAGGCCTGGGAGTTGATGGCAGTGCCATCTTGCATTTTTCAGAGCTGGAAGATGGATGGCAGTGGCATAGAATTTGTTTTGTAATTCCTTGCAGAATGACACTGCCCTAATCACTCTCAGTTCAGCTGACGGTCAAGATACATGTGAAAATTTTAAGGAAAGAAGTAATGCCCTCTCAGATTTCTAAACACTTTTGGATTTCTTTTGTGGATTTGCTCTCCCACTTCCAGGTTGGTGATTCCTGCTCTCCTGGGATATTTCCTCTAGAAGTCACCAGATATTCACAGTTCACCATCAATTTAGATTTCTGTGTATCACATCTGTTTGGCTTGGTGTCCAAGAAAAATATTCCAAGAATTATTTGAAGCCTTATGCTCTGTGTTTTTATCACATCACAATTTATTCAGGTGGATGATGGCTTTTGGCAAATAGAAGGACATTTTCGTTTGTGAGTCATTCACGCACTTGCCATATGACTACAGAAAGACATTGAAAATTGTTGTCTATTTTATTTCAGGGGAAGATGAACAAACCAAGGAAATAATTTTCCAAACTTTTAGGTACATTTAAAAGAAATGTCTTGAATCCTAAATATCCCCAATAGATTTAAGTAAGATCCACAGGGGCACCGACATACCTGGAACATAAAGAGGGAAAGAGGGGAGATGGTAGAGGGAAGGGTGACCAACCATCCAGGTTTGCCTGAGACTGAAGGTTTTCCCAGGAAGTGGGACTTTTAGAACAAAAAGCTCAGGGAAAGTCCTAGGCAAACCAGAATGGTTGGTCACCCTAGAAAGGGATAAGAGAAGAAAAGAATGTGGTGGACATTATTAGTGTGCCACTCACAGGCAATTCTATGACTTCGTCACTCATCGTGTCAGTGTTTTCCGGGCATTTACTATGGGCCAAGAACTGTGCTAGGCACGGGGACTGCAATGAGGACTAAGCCTCATGGTGCACACAGTCCACAAAGTCCACTGGCTAATAGAATCTGAGAGACTAGAAGTGTGAAGGAACCTAAATAGCTTGTAGTAAAAACTAATTTCCTCTGATTTACAAGTAAGAACTCTAAGACTGAGAGGTTGTGAATGACTGATGCTTTTACGGTGCATTAGACCAATTAGTCAGATTCTTAGCTCTTAAAGGGCTTCTCTGTTTATTGCACCAAACTATCTCCTCCTCTGTCTCCTATTGGCAGCTATTTGTATTTCAGCCCATGGTAAAGTAAGCCCCTCATCATCCTGCATCTGTGACAGCTAAGAATATAAATTTACATTCTCCTATTTCTACATTGAGTTCTAGGCGTCAGATTAAATTACAACTCATTACTGAAATAAGAACAAAAATTTACAGAGGAATGCTGAGATAACACAGTGACAAACAAGAGGGAGAATTGTTCATATAGAAATATATACATTGATCTTTTGTGTATATATACACTCAGGTCAAATCTACATATTTTCCTCTCTCACGACACTTGTTTCTTTCCATTTTTTATCATAATCATTTATAAGTATATGCTATATCCTCTTGAGAGAGACAGTACCCTATCCATAATGTTAGTTCTACTCTCAGCAGTTTCCTTGGTGCCTTGAACATAGCTTCTCTAATAATGGTTGCCTGGAAATAAATATATGAATGGAAATACATACTGTCTCAAAGTCAAAGTCAGGTTGGGCAACTGCTTTCTTAGCTCAGGGACAACTGGTTTGACCTTCTCTTGACTTGAGGCAGCCTCATAAAAAAAGGCATTTAGTTTACTAAATGCCCACATGTTTTGAGCTTTTTGAAAGGATTTACTGCCACAAGGTCTGTTCTATTTATTTTTTCCATTTCAGACAGCTTTTAGTGATGTGGACCAACATCTAAGGTCACAGAAAATAGGAAAAGAGCTAGAGGAAGCTTGTTTTCAAGCTGATCCGACAAATAAACTTGTTTTCACAGCATCTAATACAGTGTCTGGTGCATTGCAGCTCTTTAAGAAATGCTTATTAGATTTCTGTGATACATCAGGTAAATGTCATTCAAATATGGGCTCCAAAGAAGGAGGAAGATGTTTTCAACTGCTCAGAAGATAGAGGTGTTTATTTTAAGATAAAGTGATTTTAAAGTGTTTGGAAATTGATGTCTATTTTATTTCAGGGAAAAAATGAGCAAACCAAGAACTTTTAGGTACATTTTAAGGAATTATCTTGAGTCTTAAATCCCCAATAGATTTAAATGAGGTCCACAGGGGCACCGACATACCTGAAGCATAAAGAGGGAAAAAGGGGAGATGGTAGGAGACAGGGTGCAAACCATCCAGAAAATTCCAATAAATTCCATCCCACAAATTCCTTTTAAAAGAAATTTTAATTTTTTACAGAACTCTATCCATGCAGATAAATTGTTTTCTTTTTTTCTAGACAGTCAGATTTTTAGTGTTCACCTTGTAACAAGAACTTGTTGACTTTGTAATTTCCCTTGCCAGCAGGAGCCGGAGATCTTCCCTTCAGCTATACTTGAGACGACTCCTAAGGCGTTTTCTCTCTACTTTCTCTATGCCCCAGGTTTCCTCTAGCTTCTTGGACAGATGGTTTAAGGATTGAGCTCTCTGTTGCACATCCTTCTGCCTTCAGAGGCCTTTTACCACTTAACTCATCCTGGACCCAACTATTTTTTATAATGTCTCTATTTTTTCAAAGAGATGCTAGATGAAAAGTGAGATAGTGCTTGGTACATAGTTGACACTGAATACATGGTAATTATTATTACAAATGTTAGTCCCTGTTGGGACTTAGCAGGCTTCAAAGGTAGGGCTGATTTTCACTCTGCCACATGTTTTTGACTTAGGCATGCTGATACCAAACTTAAAATTAATGAATTCTATCAAAAGTCTTTTGACTACAGTTTCCATGTAAGCATCCTGCTAATGAGCTGATTTTCTTTCACTAATCCTTGAAATTATATGGATTGATTCTTCAACGAAAGGAGTACTTTTAAAAGTTTTGTTTATTGCCAAATAAACTAATTAATTTTACTTCGCATAACGAGTGTTTTTTCTCAGGTTGAAGTAAAATTTTAGTATGTTAACTAGCCACAACATAAAAGCCACTATAATTCAGAAAAATTGATTGTAGATTTTTATTAATATCATGAGAGAATGAATGAATGATTTTAATTAGGTATAAGTATAAATGTATTTTAGCCACCCAAATTATTCTAATGCAATTCCCTAGGAATTATTCTTGTCAGTATGCTTTCTAAATGTCTTGACATCTACAATTTGAAGGGTTATTCAAAAGTAATTTGATAGTTTTACCACTTCCTTCCTCAACCCTCAAACATTTCCATTGTATCTCTAAATTGTAGGAGCTAATATCAGTGGTTTAGTTTAAAACTATAAACTATAGTAGTAATATAGCCTTTTAGTTGTGAGGACATCAAATGATGGCCAAGAGGAGGAAAGTCTCCTTGAGTGCAATATTCAAAGTACAATGCAAGGTCTCATCACAAGTAACTAACCCAGCACAAATGGTTTTGATGGTCAAGACCATAACCCAAACTTTCTCTGTGTAATGGTATAGAAGTAAGTACGTGTTATAAAACAATTATCTACATTGGTTTTTATTTCCTTACAATGATTGTTTCAAGTTGCATTTGACTTTCTCGGTGCTATAGAACAAGATGGAGCACATGGCACAGAATTAACAAGATTATCTTTGTAATCAGGAACCTTACATTTGGATACCAGTTTTGTTGCTTAAAAGTGTGTGTCCTTGGGCAAGTTATCTAGCCTCTCTGAGCCCTCTTTTCTAGGATAAAATTATCTCAAAAATTGCTATGGAGAATAAAAAATATTACAATACAAACATCTCATTTGGTGGGTCCTTAATGTAATTGTATCTACCTTTATGAAAGAATATGAAAAGAATGTATGATGAGGTGATATTTCTATTTCTTGAATGGCTCTACTCAATCCAATAAGATTTTGATATTATGTGACAAATTGCTTTTATTTGCCAACAAAAGTCTTATAAAAACCTTACTTCAGCTCTGTCATCCTGATTTCATTATGATCATGGCTCTAAATCATTTCTCCTGCAACTCTGTTTTGTTTCTTTTGTATATTTTAAGATAATTTCCATCTGAACATGGTATGAACCACATCGCTGAAACCTAATTAGTAGATCACCTGCTCCAGCAGCATGTGCCTTTATCTCATTACTCTTCCCCTGTGAGCCATATGTCTGCTTCCAACATCAATCTTTCTATGTAATTATTGCAGCAAAGAATTTATTCGGTTTTGTAACCATTGCCTTCTTTTGTTGCAAGGCATTTCTTTTCTCGACTTTCCCAAGGTTGACATCCTGCAGTTGTCTTTCTAACCCCATGCTGTGAATATGGTCCAAAGTAATTCAGTTTCTTTCTCTATCCTATGTGCTGATTTTCTTTAGTTCCCTGATGTTGAAAGCCACCATATCATCATTGTTGATTTTGTTTATTCCTTTGGGGCTATTTTTTTTCTAGGAAGGATTATATTAACATCATGCTGAACTTTGTGACCAAAAGCTGTGATGTGCCTTGATACAATAGAGGGTATGTCAAAAAAGAAACTAGAAAAATAGTAAAGGGTGAATTGGAAACAATGACCAGTGTTGAATTTTTTAATGTTGTAAATTACTCAGTTTGAACACATAACTTTTCTTTCATGGGAAAAAAGATCCCACTGGAGAAGTCCCTAAATTATTTTAGGGACTCAGGTTACCAGTTAGTTTGGATGACCTTATCTTCAACAGTCCAAGAACTTTCTGAGATAAAGTGAAAATTTCATCGTGAATAATGTATACTTTTTTGCATGATACACTATTTTCTTTTAATATTTAATTCATCATTCATTCATCCGATCTACATTTGTTTAATACCTGCTATGCAAAAGCACTCTTCTAGGAACTTGGAATACAGTGATGACCAAAACTTACATGAGCTTTGCTCTTCTGGATTTTTGAGGCTATTGGGGAATGCAGGTACTGTGGAAGTAAATCAAAGTAAGGGATGATGAATGCAGAGAGAATAGGACACCAAGAATGTCTTCTGTGGTGGAGACAGCTACTCTGAGAGCACAGTATCTAAGCTGAAGCCTGGGAAGTGAGTAGAACTGATAAGTTCATATATTTTAGAGTTGCTTCACAAAGAATGGAAAGACCTAATGTAGTAACAAAAGAACCACTTCTAGAAGCTATGTATTTTGTAGTCCTCAGCAGATTACTTAAGAAAGATGGAAAATTTCATTCTTTAAAAAAAACTCTCATTCCTGATTCCATCAAATCTCATTATTATATACTTTCCTGGCTCACTATTTGTCTTTTAAAATTGTTTACATAATTTTAATTTTTCCCAAAATATTATTCTAAAAAATTTTAAACATATGGAAAAGTTGATAGAATTCTACAGTGAACACACATAGACTTGAAACTAAGATTCTAAAATTAACATTTTTCTGTTTGCTTTTTCACATATCAATTCATCCATTGCTCTGTTTAGCATTGACCAACCCAGTTTTTAATAAAATTCATAATTAGTTGTAGACATCAGTACACTAAAACTTTCAGCATGCACATCATTAACTGAGTGATATATTTGTGTCTAAAAATGTGTGTATATAACAAATTTTTATATTTGTAGCATATACAGGATGAAATGTACAAAATGTAGTTATGCTATTCAATGAATCTTGAACAATGCATAGACTTATGAAACCCAAACTCCTATCAAGATATAGAGCATTACTCTTACTCCAGTAACTGCCCTCATGCCCCTTCCTAGGTAATCCCTGATCTGTCACTCCAGAGGCAATCACGCTCTCATTTATTTTTAGTATATATTGATTTTACCTATTCATAGAGTACAAACTCTTTTGTGTAAGGTAACTTAGCAATTAATTTTGAGAGTTATCTATGTTGCATGTATTAGTAGTTTGTTCCTTTTAATTGCCAAGGAATGAACATTATATGAATATATAGCAGCCGCTTTAACTATTTTTCTGATGATGGAATTCTGGGCTCTTTCCAGTTTAGAAATTGTCTTAGTTCCCTTAATGTTGCTACAAAGAAATACCTGAGGCAGTGTGATTTATAAAGAAAAGAAGTTTATTTGGCTCACAGTTCAGCAGGCTGTACAAGAAGCATGGCACCAGTGTCTGCTCAAGCTGCTTCTACTCATGGCAGAAGGAGAAGGGGGGCCGGCATGAGCAGAGATCACACAGTGAGAAAGGAGGCAAGAGAAAGAGCCAGGCTCTTTTAACAACCAGCTTTTGTGGGAGCCAATATAGTGAGGACTCATTCATTACAGGAGGATGACGCTAAGACATTCCTGAGGAATCTGCCCCCGTGACCCAAATACCTCCCATTAGGCCCCACCTCCAACCCTGGGGATTAAATTTCAACATGAAGTTTTGGAGGAGCAAACATTCAAACTGTAGCAGAGGTATTATGAATAAAGCTTCTATGAACATTCTTATCTAAGTTATTTTTTGTAGGCTTAACACTTTCATTTCTCATGTATAAATTCCTAGAGGTGAAATTGCTGAATTATAGAGTAGAGATGTTTAAATACCATGTGGATATGTTAAGTAAGGTGTAAGTTATAAGAAACTGTTAATTATTTTGTGGTTGTACTTACCATCCACATGAGCATACATGAGACTTCCAGTTGTTCCATATCCTAGCCACTTTTGGGCTTCTGAGTCTTTAATTTTAGCCATTCTGGGATATATAATGATATATCATTATGGTTTTGATTCACATTTCCCTAATGATTAATGAGATGTTCATCACTTCGTCATGTACTATCGGTTATTAGGATGAGTTCAGTTGTGAGATGTCTGTCTAATTCTTTTGACTTTCTTTTTTTTAAATTGGATTGCTTGTTTAATTATTGAATTGTAATTCTATTTTCTCCCAGTTTGTGGCTTGATCATTCATTTATAGATGGCGGTTTTAAGGGGAAGTTTTTATTTTGATAAAATCTAATTGATCACTTTTTTCTTTGAGGATTATTCATTTTTGTGACCTGCTTAAGAAACATTAAACTACTTTTAAGTAGTGAAGATATTCTTTTATGCATTCTTCTAAAAATTGTATAGTTTTAGGTTTTATGTTTAGGTCTATGATCCACACTAAATTATTTTTTTGTATGTTGTGTGACAAGGGTTGAAGTTTGTTTTTTTCCCCACAGGGATATTGAGTGATTGCTCAGCACTATTTGCTGAAAAGTCTTTCTCTTTCCCATTGAATTGCTTTGGCACCTTTATCAGAAATTAAATGACCATGTGGGTCTATTTCTGGTCCCTTGATTTCATTCTGTTGCTATTCTTTTTGTCTGTATTTAGACCACAGTCTTGATTACTATATATATATATATATATTTTTTTTTGTTTGTTTGTTTGTTTGTTTGTTTGTTTTGAGACAGGGTCTCGCTCTTTCGCCCAGCCCGGAGTGCAGTGGCGTAATCTCGGCTCACTGCAAGCCGCGCCTCCCGGGTTCACGCCATTCTCCTGCCTCAGCCCCCCAAGTAGCTGGGACTACAGGTGCCCGCCACTGCGCCCAGCTAATTTTTTTTATTTTTAGTAGAGACGGGGTTTCACCGTGTGAACCAGGATGGTCTCGATCTCCTGACTTCGTGATCAGCCCGCCTCGACCTCCCAAAGTGCTGGGATTACAGGCATGAGCCACCGCGCCCGACCTTGATTACAATATTTTTATAGTGGTTTTGTTATTAGTGTAGGCACTCCAACTTGATTCTTCTTTTTCAGAATAGATTTTGCCATTTTATTTTGTTTGCATTTATGCATTTTTAATTTTTAGTTCCTACAAAAAGGCCTGACAATATTCTGATTTGGATTGCATTAAATTAACAGATAAGTATGGGCAGAATTAATAAAATCTTAGCATAATAAAGTCTTAATCCTTGAACATTAATATATATGTCTTCTTTTATTTTTCTCTTCACTTTTTGTATTTTTTACTGTGTTTCAGACTGAATTTTTATATCCCACCAAAACTCATATGCTCAAGCTCTAATCTTCAATGGAATTTGAAGATAGGACTTCAGGGGGTAATTAGGTCATGAGAGTGGGACCATGGTCTGATAGTATTTTTTTTTTTTTAATTATACTTAAGTTTTAAGGTACATGTGCACAACTGTTTTTATAAGGAGAGGCACCAGAGGGCTTGTTCTCTCTCACCCAAGTGCCCTTATGAAGTAAAGACATTGAGAAGGTGGCCATCTCTAAGCCAGGAAGAGAACCCTCACAAGAGCCTGACTGTGCTGCACATAGACTATCTGTGCTGATCTCAAACTTCCAGCCTTCAGAACTGTGAGAAAATACATTTCTGTTGTTTAAGCCACCTAAGTTTCTTGTATCTATGGCAGTGTGAGCTGACTCATATATAGTGCAGAGGTCTATATTTCTTTTGTTAAATTTGTTCCTAAAGATTTTTGTGTATATTTTTTGGGATACTGTTGTTAAGTGGATTATTTAAAAACTTATTTACCATTTACCACTAGTATGGATGAAAATCCAATTGACTGTATGTTGATTTTGTATGTCGATTTTGTTATTTCACTAAAATCACTTAGTAGTTCTTGTTGTGGTAGTAGTTCTTGTTCTGATCCAAACTTAGCAACTTAAAACAAAAGAATATTTTGTCATAATTCTGCAATTTAGGCAGAGCTCTCTGGGTACAGCTTGTCTCTGCTCCACTCAGTGTTAGCTGGGGCACCTCAAGGACAAGCAACTGGAATAATTTTAAGCCTCACTCATTAATTTCTGGTGATTGATGCTGATTGTAGGCTGGGTACATAACTAGGACTGTGGTTGGAACACCAAGACATGGCCATTCAAATGGCTGCTTGAATTCTTCATTTTGTGCTAGCTTGGTCCTAAGGGTAAAACTCAGAGAGAGAGAGAGAGAGAACATGCCAGTGTGCTGAGTGGAAGATGTATTATCTGTTAGGACCCAATTTCAGAAATCACTTCCTCTGCATTCTATTCTTGAAGACAGGCACAAAATTGTCCAGTTTTAAGGAATGGGGAAAAGACTCCACCTCCAGATGGGGGAGTAGCAAGACTCTAGAAGAGCATATGACACTGGAAATTTTGGAGTGACTATTTTTGGAAATATGGTTTAACACAGTTCTTGCAGCATTTTGGTAGAGTTTCTAATATTGTCTAAATAAACATTCATTTTATCTGTGAATGGAAATATTTTTACATTTAAAAAGATCTTTGTTTTTTTATTTTATTTATTTTATTTTATTTTATTTCTTTGAGACCGAGTCTCTCTGTCGCCCAGGCTGGAGTGCAGTGGCGCGATCTCAACTCACTGCAAGCTCCACCTCCCGGGTTCATGCCGTTCTCCTGCCTCAGCCTCCCGAGTAGCTGAGACTACAGGCATCTGCCACCATGCCCCGCTAACATTTTGTATTTTTAGCAGAGACAGGGTTACACTGTGTTAGCCAGGATGGTCTCGATCTCCTGACCTTGTGATCCGCCTGCCTTGGCCTCTCAAAGTGCTGGGATTACAGGCGTGAGCCACCGTGCCCGGCCTGTTTTATATTTCTTTATTTTATCTCATTGCAATGGCTAGGAGCTCCAGCACAAGGATAAGGTGATGAGAGTAAAACATCCTTTCCTTGTTCCCAATATGGGAAATGTTTCAGTATTTCATAATAAGTGATATTAGCTATAAGTGATATTAGCTATAAATTTTCATAGGTGCACTTTATCAAATTGATTTTCACAACTTATATAAGTAATCATAAATTGGTGTTAAATTTTGTCAAGGACTTTTCTTCTTTTTATTAAGAGGATTGCAGATCTCTTTTAATGTGTTAATATGGCAAATTACAATGTTTTTTAAAAATATTAACTGTAGAATAAATACTACTTGTTTATGATGCTCTATTATCCTTTTTGTAAATTGCTGGATTCAAGTTTTTAATATTTTGTGTTTGGTATTTTGTGTCTGTATTTATAAAACATATTAGTCCGTAATCTTTTTTTGGTAACAATTTTGTTTTGGTATCAGTGGCATGCTGACATCAATCACGCATGTTGGAAAATGTTTCTTCCTATCTATTTTCTGAAGGAGATTGAATAAGATTAATGTCATTTCTTTCTTAAAGATGTGATAGAATTCACAAGAATGTTGTTTGTGGGCTGATTCTTCAACAAATTCAGTTTTAAAAATAGATATGTTTATTCATATTTTCTATTTCATTGTGCAGTAGCTTGCTAAGTCATAAGTTGTTCATTATATCTGATTAATTTTAAATGTATTTATATCTTAGTGATTTATATTTTATCTCCTTTTTGGTCAATCTGACCAGAAATTTATCAAATTTCATCCCTTTTCAAATAATCAACTTTAATTTTGTCACAGTTTAAAAATGACATGTACTTATTAGATTATTTGATTAGTGTTGGGCTTTGTGTCTTATTTTTTTTTTTCATAGTTGAATCCTTAGTGTCAAACACAGTATTAGGCTGATAATGGATGCCAGCTAACTAAAATATTATTAGATTATGATAATATGTAAAATGAATGTCATCAGGTTGTTTTTTCTTTCTATTCAGGCAACTATCTCTGGGCAAATGGTACTTAGAAAAGCAGTGCTCTACCAAATTTTCTTTTAATGAAACCATAGCAGGATTATAGCTATTCCTGACATTAAAGTACCTTAAAAATATTTTTGAGCTGATGATTAGGTAATAATTACTGACCTCGGAGGCTGACAGTTTTTAGATATCTGAGGGATCAGCATTTGTATCAAAAAGGATATAACTATTAAGGTAGAGAAATCAGTCGTACCAGAATGCTGGATCAGGATTGAAGATAATACGTTCTGATTTTACTCATGAAATCTGGGCAGCTATTACAAACTGAGGTCAATAGGACCAATCTTTTACTGAAATTCAAAATTTCATTTTGCTGGAAGGCTGCATTAGAAAAGGGAACAAAACTTTGGACCTAGATGGCTTTTATTTTGCCTGCAAGACCTCTTATCAACAGATTCTATGAAAAACTGAGAGTACCTCTCTGACTGCTTATATACAGGTGATATTTTTAATCATTGAGAAGTGAAATTTAATGCCCCTTAATAACAACAATACATTTGTCTGAGCTTGGAGACTGGAGAAGCCTCGATTGAGTTAGAAGTATGAAGACATTCTCACATAAGATTTTATTAGTCTTCCATTATTTACAAGCAGATGTTCAAGCTTCTTGGTTGGGTTTTATGGGGTCTGTAATGTGATCCTCTCTACCTCTCTAAATTCCAAGTTCAGTATTCCCTGCTAGCATCTATTCACAAGATAGGCTGCTTTTTCACGGTCTTCCCTCCACAGTCAATTCAGGATGATTATTGTTTTCTCTGGTGACATTTTGCTTTTGCTTCTGACTTCCACATGACCTCCACATTTTCCTCAATCCAAATATGTTCTCCTCCTACCTCTCCATCCATTCAAACATGTCCTCAAAACCTGAGTCACGTCCAAATTTTCCATATTTCTCCAATTAGGGCAGTTCACAGTGATTGTTACCTTTCAGCTCTCATGACACATTAATTGTGACTTCAAATACTCTCTAAAATTACTTTGTTTTACGTTTTCATACCTTGTAGAGCCAGATGGACTATAATCCCCCTTGAGAATAGTACTATGTGTAATATTTGTATAGCTCCTGGTCTCAAGTGCTCTTTCGACCTCAGCCTACCAAAGTGTTGGGGTTGCAGGATAAGCCACCACACCTGGCCCCCAAGTGTAATATTTTAAAATTATATAATTTAATTTTCTTCCTTAAAATAGATTATGTTAAATGTAAAGAAGTTATTAGGTAAACAGACTCTGGTCAAACAAACCTAGATTCAAACGTCAACTCCTTCTATTTATTAATGAGATAGTTGGATGAGTTACTTAACGTCCCTAACACTCAGTTTATTTATTTATTTTGCAAATAGGAGGCAATGTAAGCATAAATTAAGAATAGGAAGTTTACAGTAAGGATTAAATAAGATAATGCATATGACATGCATGATACATAGTTTAGATATGGTACTCTTATAATACCACACCTTTTAAATGAGTCAGTATTATCTTTATGAACATCATTTTTGAAATGAGTCATGGTGAAATGTATAGGACTGCATAAATTTTCCACAAATTACCCCCAAATGTTATACTTACTTTAGTTATTTATTTAACTGTTCTTTACATTTTTTGTTTTTGCCCTCAACTTTAAGCTATTGGTTTTATTCTTTCTTTGATATCAATACGCCTGTATCAAGAAGCATGTCATTCTTTTTTTGCTTCTAATGTTATACGCAACAATGCTAGGATTTTCCCTGAAACCTTTGCTGATTTTATAATGCCTATTTTAAGAAATACTAGTTTTTGTGTTAAGAATCCTGGCCTTGAACTTGTGCCTGGCACACACTAGGGACAATACATTTTTTTTTTGTTTGGAGACAGAGTCTCGCTGTCGCCCAGGCTGGGGTGCAGTGGCGCGATCTCGGCTCACTGCAAGCTCCACCTCTGGGGTTCAAGCCATTCTCCTGCCTCAGCCTCCCGAGTAGCTAGAACTACAGGTGCCCCCCCACCACGCCCGGCTAATTTTTTTTTTTTTGTATTTTTAGTAGAGACGGAGTTTCACCGTGTTAGCCAGGATGGCCTCCATCTCCTGACCTTGTGATCCGCTCACCTCGGCCTTCCAAAGTGCTGGGATTAAAGGTGTGAGCCACCGTGCCCCGCCAATACGTATTTTTTAAATTAGTGAGTTAAGATATTAACAAATAAATGCATGAACGGAATTAAAGAATCAATAAATGCTTGCTGTTGCCCCTGTTTACTTTCAGATGCAATTTCAGAAATCTCCTGATTTCTTCCAGACCCTTTCTTCCTAATTGGCTGAATGCCACCCAAGCTTCAGCTATGTTTAATTCATTTGCTTTTTTATGTTTTTAGCTTGAGCTGTCTTTAGTTCCACCGATTTTCCTTGTAATTTTGGTTTCCTTAAAATCTATTCACATTTGGAATTACATTGAAGTAGTGTATAAGTCTGTTTTGTGTTACTTCAGTCCCCGTTCTCATAAAGTTTCTCCTTAAATTTAGATCTTAGCATTAATCCTGAATTTTGTACTGTAGTTTATACAAATAGCATGAACTAAGTCTTTGGACACTTTCTGAATCCCCTACTTTAGTCAAACTTCTGTATTCATTAAGACATTCCTGCCGGGCGCGATGGCTCACGCCTGTAATCCCAGTACTTTGGGAGGCCGAGGCGGGCAGATCACGAGGTCACGAGATCGAGACCATCCCGGCTAACACAGTGAAACCCCTTCTCTACTAAAAATACAAAAAATTAGCCGGGCGAGATGGCGGGCGCCTGTAGTCCCAGCTACTCGGGAGGCTGAGGCAGGAGAATGGTGTGAACCCCGTGTGGCAGAGCCTGCAGTGAGCCGAGATCGCGCCACTGCACTCCAGCCTGGGCGACAGCGAGACACTCTCTCTCAAAAAAAAAAAAAAAAAAAAAAAAAAAAAAGACATTCCTTCTAGTTAGCGCAGCTCCAGCTGCAGATTTTGGTGTCTAAGATATTCTCTACTGCTAGCTCAGTCCTTTGGTTTATTGCTTTCTCTTATACACTGCTGAACATGCCCTACTTAGTATTCCTGCAATTTCTGTTTTTGTGGCATGTAGTAAAAAGAATGGACAACCCAGCCAGATGTAATATTGTGCAACTAATTTTCTTAGTACATACGGTAGTGTTCTTCTCCATAGAAATAGTTCAATATTTGTGCTTTTTCACAATAATTTAAGCTACACAAAGGTTTTAAAATATTTGTTTTATATCTGAACGGTGCTCTAATAACTGTTTTACAAGCATTGTTTTACCCCAATATACAGTAAGAAATTTAATAATAAGACATAATGCACGTATTCAAGTTATTACTACACAATGTTATACTCTATTTTCTAGCCTGTTCTACTGTATTCATTTCTACTTATATTTAAAATAATGTTTTTTGCTACCCATAAAGGGGTCATGGGTTCTATGTTTTATTATATTCTTATGCTGCACAAAATGGGACATTCCTGAAATTTCTCCCAAGAGCAGTTGCTGATTTTATTAACTGGCAGTCAGTATGACCTTTACTTAGGGAGGTTAGAAAAAATTGGGTATGAAAAAATATTTTGTAGATCATGTAATTGTTATTATTTTCCCACCGATTCAGTGTTTCATCCCTCCTCCACTCTGCATAGCACATGCCACCTAATCCTTTTCACGTGTTCATCCATGTTTAAAAATTTAAACTCTCAGCCAATTGGAAATGTCATGGCCACTGAAAGCCAAAGAAATGAGAAATGTTTGGAAAGAAGGTAAGGTTGGATGTTTCTATTATAAAGGCAATAATTTTCATTACTTGGGTTCATTTCACTATTTTGAACAATGTAGGGTGAAGTTTTCCCCAAGGGTTTTTTCTCAAAGTGGCAAAAGGTAATATTTCAAAGAAGGTTTTTCATAATCTTAAATAATTTTGGAAAATTTAAGTTTAAACAAAGTGGATTTTGTAACTAAAAGGTTTTTCCAAGTCTTTACTATGCTAACTTGCATTATGAGTCTCTACATGATGGTTCAGAGCCAGTCATGGAATAGTCATCTTCCAAATACAACTGAACACAATTGTGGTTGTGGATGGAAAGAGGATACACTGAGGCAGTAGCTGGAGGTCTAGAGATTTTATCCCACCTCATTGTGCCCTTCAGGTAGAATACCTGACCTTTCCATCTCTCAATATTTTTATATGTAAAGTTAAAAGACAGAATTAATCATCACTAAGATCTCTTACAGTTTTATTAATCTAAGAGGTGAAGAGCTTGACAAGTTCCCGAAAAAGATGTGGAAACAAAGTGTTGCTGATGAACTGGGTTACACGGCTTACTTTAAATAATGTCTTTTAGGCTGTGGCTCCTCACTCTCAGCCTTTGTATTCAACAGTCACAGTTCCACTCTGTTAGGAAGGAAAACTTTGCATAAGCCCTGATGTTCATTTCAAACTCAATGAAACCCCCTACTTATAGTGATTTAGGGTTGAGGCCGCAGACATGTAATTTTTTTTTTTTTTTTTTTTTTGAGACAGAGTCTCGCTTCATCACCCAGGCTGGAGTGCAGTGGCGTGATCTGGGCTCACTGTAAGCTCCGCCTCCCGGGTTCGAGTGATTCTCCTGCCTCAGCCTCCCGAGTAGCTGGGACTACACAGACATCTAATTTGCGCCACCCAGACTTAGTTGCAAACTTTGACAGGATAGAAATATGCTCATCCAAGTTTTGCAGTTATTTCCATTTGCTTACCCAGACTTTGAGGAATCAGGATCCAAAATTCAGACAAAATTCCAAGTGAAAGATAAGTTATCATTAATGAGTCAGATATTCCAAGATGAAACAAAATAATAAAATAGTAACTAGGAAAGGAATAGTTTCTAGATGGACTATTTAACTATTTGGGCTAATTCCTAGAAATCATTCTCAGACAAGTTACTTTTATTAACTAAAATTATGGTTATTCTGAATAATAGATCAATTAAACACAAATGAATTATCTCAAATCCAACAGTAAGGAAGAAAATAGTAAACTTTAATTATGTATTCAAACGTTAGATTTTGAAAAATGCCTTTCCCATCTCATTTATCAACATTGTAGGGGAAAAATATCATAATGGCATTTATAATATAAATATCATTCTAATAAAGATATAGTAAACTATATGATCAAATTCTAAAACTGATGTCATTTTAGAGCAACTACTTTAAGACATCTAACTGTAAAAACCTCTATTTCATTTTTCCAAATCATATTTTCAAAATATCTACTATATTTGACTTCAAATTCCCAGCATTTATGGCTTACCTGAGAGGTCTACATAAGAAGTGGGTGAGATTTATTGACCCAAATGAGCATGAATAGAATTTCTTAGTTAGGAAATTTATGTTAATTTTTAAAAATGTTAAATTTCCCTCTACTCCACCTCTTCCTTTTTTTTTTTTTTTTAATTGAGATGGAGTCTTGCTCTGTCACCCAGGCTGGAGTGCAATGGCACAATCTTGGCTCACTGCAACCTCCACCTTCTGAGTTCAAGCAATTCTCCTTCTTCAGCCTCCTGAGTAGCTGGGATTACAGGCACGTGCCACCATGCCCTGCTGTTTTTGTATTTTTAGTAGAGACAGAGTGTCGCCATGTTGGCCAGGTCGGCCTCGAACTCCTGACCTCAGGTGATCCACCCACCTCAGCCTCCCAAAGTGCTGGGATTACAGGTGTGAGCCACTGTGCCCGGCCCCTTATGCTGTTTCTGTATATTATTTTAAAAAATTAACTAAAATTCTTAGTTTATAATACTTTAAATTTCAGAAAAATTGCAAAAATAGTAGAGTTCCCTTGTACTCCACACCTAGTTTCCCTTATTATCAACATACATTTGTCAGAATGGATGAACTGATGTGAAAACATTGCTATTAAACTAAATTCTATACTTTAGTGGTCAAATTTTCTTAGTTTTTACTTACTGGCCTTTTTTTTCTTTTCCAAGATCCCATCCAGGATACAACATTGCATTTACTATTCAGAGTACTGACTGTGACTGTTTCTCAGACTTTCTTTGTTTTTGATGACCTTGAGAATTTTGAGTACAGGTCAAGAATATTCTAGAATGGGGTTACCTGGGAATTGTCTGGTTTTTTTTGTTGTTGTTGTTGTTGTTTTTCCTTATGATTAGACTGGGGTTATAAGTTTCTGGGTGGAAGACAACAGGTAAAGTGTTGTTTTCATTACATTGTATCAAGGTTGTCAAGGGTATGTGCTATCAAAATAACATATTACTGTTGATGCTTACCTTGATCACCTGGCTGAGGCAGTGTTTGTCAGCAGCTTTCTCCACTGTAAATTTACTCCTCTTTTTTTCTTTTCCATACACTACCCTTTGTGACAAAGACACTTTGTGCAACTCATGCTTAAGGAGTAGAGATATAGTGGCTTTAAAAAAATAGTATGAGGATAACATAGGATATAGTCGTGGTATACAAACTTATATAGCCCCTTACAATCTACAAAGTAAACTTATTTATATATGACCTAGTCACCAACCCTTTGTGGTAGGCATGGAAGAAATCATAGGAGTAAGAATAACTGATAAAGTGTCAGTACATGAAAAAACAAAAAGGAATGGTATAGAGTTTTTCTTTTAGAAAAATCCACTGTGGCCAGGCATGGTGGCTCACGCCTGTAATCCCAGCACTTTGGGAGGCTGAGGTGGGTGGATCATGAGGTCAGGAGATCGAGGCCATCCTGGCCAACATGGTGAAACCCCGTCTTTACTAAAAATACAAAAAATGAGCCGGGCATCGTAGCATGCGCCTGTAATCCCAGCTACTCAGGAGGGTGAGGCAGGAGAATCACTTGAACCTGGGAGGCAGAGGTTGCAGTGAGCTGAGATGGTGCCATTGCACTCCAGCCTGGGGGACAGAGCGAGACTCTGTCTCAAAAAAAAAAAAAAAAAAAAAAAAAAAGGCCGGGCTTGGTGGCTCACGCCTGTAATCCCAGCACTTTGGGAGGCCGAGGCGGGCAGATCTTGAGGTCAGGAGATCGAGACCATCCTGGCTAAAATGGTGAAACCCCATCTCTACTAAAAATACAAAAAATTATCCAGGCGTGGTGGCAGGCGCCTGTAGTCCCAGCTACTCAGGAGGCTGAGGAAGGAGAATGGCATGAACCCGGGAGGTGGAGGTTACAGTGAGCTGAGATTGCGCCACTGCACTCCAGCCTGGGCGACAGAGCGAGATTCCGTCTCAAAAAAAAAAAAAAAGAAAAGAAAAATCCACTGCATGGCAGCTGGTTGGCTTCATGCTCCCTGGAATATTCCATTGTTTCTTGCTCTTATCCTGTATCTTTCCCAACTGTCACTTTGATATTGACCTTTGAATGTCTTTCTAGCACCCTAAAATCATTGTTACAAGTGGTAATCCATCATAGTGTCTCTTCCCTCTCTCCTACCACCTCAGCTACATCCATCTCCCCTTATTCCCACCTCCTCACTGGCTTGGGGGAACTCTTCATCCTAAAGATAACAATTCTTGTCATCCAAAAGACAATTCTTCATCCAAACTTTCCTAATTCTGCCAAAAGAATTACCTTTTTCTCTAGGCTACATCCCATGAAATCATCTTGAAGTAATTCTTTTATTTAATTCTTCATACCTAATGGGTCAAAAATCATATTCTTGTTCAAAATATCATTCATTTCTATCTTTTTTCTCCTTGTTTCTGCAGTCATAGCCCTAGTTACGTTTGTATTCCCTCATGCTTGGATTACTACAAAGTTGTTTCAGTTATTCTCTGTCTACAATAATTCTCTACTGCAATTATCCTTAAATGACCCATATTATTGCCCATTTCCCACTCCAAAAAATTTAGTAACTTTATGAGTCTTAGCACAATGTCTTTCTGGGTCTTCTGGATTCAATGTAATGGACACAAACCTAACATCCCACTACTGCATGGCAAACATGCAGAACTCTAACCAGGCTGCATTAATGATCGTAAGAGTCAGCCTATTGTCCCTCCTTCATTGAATGCTCTCCTATTGCCTCCTCCATCTATCCAGACCCTAATTATTCTTCAAAGGTCTGTTCAAATTTTATCTTTTCACAGAAGTGCCTCAATTAAATCTGAGATTCAGAGCCAGTTGAAGCCAGTAGAAACTGGTGTAAAGATAAGCTGGTTAACAGATACAAAATTACAGCTAGAAAGGAGAAATAAATTCTAGTGTTCTATAGCACTGAGGGGTAACTACAATTAAAAATAATTTATTGTATTGTTTAAATAGCTAGAAGAGAGGATTTTGAATGTTTCTAACACCAAGAAAATACAAATGTTTGAGGTGTTAGACATGCTAATTATCCTGATTTGATCATTACACATTATCCTATACTGAAATATCACACTGTACTCCATACATATGCACAATTATTGCAAGTCAGTTAAAAGCAATAATTAAAAAAGAGAAGTTCTTTGGATCATTTGGTGTTGTCATTCCAACGAGTCAAAGCTTCTGGTTTCTCAGTCTTCTGTATTCCCCGCAACACGTAGGATAGTGATAGACATATAATAGATTGCACAATAAATGCTTCATGTTGATTGATTATGAAGTTTCTATTTCTCTTTAGGGAAGTGGCCGTTGAAGCTTGGCTGCTTTCCCCTTTGCATTTGTCTGCCAGCATTAAACATTAATTAGGCTATATATTCCAACTTTTCAGTATGAGACTTTCTGAAAAAATAAATCTTCCTAAAGTGTTTTCTCAAATTTTAACTACATTCTGCTGGCCATTTTCCAAACTGGAGAAGTTTTATTTTCTTTTGGAAGCTCTCCAGACAATGTGGATTTTTACATTTCTTAAAAATATTGCAGACTTATATCACAGTTAGAATTTTGTTGACAATACAGAAAACTGCTAAGAAAAAAGAGGAGTTGAATAGAGAGCTGTTTTTTCTCTACCGAAAATGGAAAAAAAATGGTATTCAGAGAATTTGTAATTGTTTTCCTACTGTGGAAAATTTAAAGAATTATTTTTAAGGTCATCTTAGAAACAGTTTCAAGTAAATGCAGTGAAGGCCTCCCTAGTGAGTTAGAGTGGTTTCCAAATCAATCCCATCAAAAAGAGATCTTACTTAGAAGCTTCAGAACAAACTGTCACAATGTCTCTGTCCTTTGCTTTCCAATAAGAATGGAACAGAACAAATTAGAGAGTAAAAGTTGTTTTGGAGAGTTGTTTGCTAAAGATGAAACAACTCAGGATGCTGAACTAAAGGAAATTATTATTTGTATCACCAAAGTTTGTTTCAGTAGAGGGTTTAAATGGAAGCGCAATTGCTTTAGAAAGTGCTTGGGGGGTGGGGCTGAGTGGGCATAGGAGGCTTAGAGCAGTAAATTAATTCAATCAGCAAAAGGAGAGGGCACCCAGCCCAACTGACTTTGTTAGTCCATTCATTAACTGTGAAATATAACTGCTCCACACAGTGAAAACCAAAGCATTCACTTAAGTTGCCAAAGATTTGTATAAATTATTAAAGCCAATGGGAAAAAGCTCTGTATTTCTTTTAATCATGATAGAAAATGAGCTCCCTTGAAGGCAACTCATAATTTGTGTAACATCACATTGACATCAGTCTTGTTTTCCAAAGAGTGTGTTTTGCTGAAGTTGCAATAAATCTCCCTCTCATCATTTATTATTTTACAAAAATCAATAAAGCATACATAGAATCAGCCATGCTTCCTGCTTTTACAGAAATGAAGTTCTAGAAGAGGTGAAACTAGTAAAAGTATAGATACAACCACATACAAAAGTCCCCATTAAACTCATTCTCTCTTCTCTCATTCTGTCCATCTCCCTTTCACTTTCTCCTTCCATCCCTTATCTTTATTTTCTTAATGTCTTGTTACCTTTCTGTTTGGGAACTGGCTACATGAAATTAAAGCTGCAGCCCTGGCTTTTGAGAGACTTTATGCAGTGTTTACCTAAAGCCTGTCCTGAAGTGTATGGAACTTCTCTGAGCAAGGGAAAGAATCCACAGGGTTTACTATTTCTTGGGAGTTTCATTAGGTTGTCAGCATTAGCAGTCAGTAGTCCCAGTTAGGCATTTTTAAGTACTAAAACTTTTCAAGAATTGCTTTTTCAATTTGACAGCCCCATTTTTCTTATTGAAAATATGAACTTCATAAGGAAGAGAAAGATGATTTTCAACTTTTAACTCATTAAAATCTTTTCACTCTCTTTTAATGAAATAAACATAATAAAATGGTATGACATTTTTATGGCTGTATTTCCAACTTCATGATGTGAAATATTATTAACAAAAATCTCGATGAAGAAAATGCACCAAATTTGCAACTTAAAAATAGCGTGCAAATAATAAAACACTAAACAGAATAATCACAGGGAATCTCTAACTTAAAAAATACTATTAATAATAGGTAACTTTTATTATGTATAAAAATGCTTTCACATATGTTATATCAATTGATCTCAGCTAATCTCTTCAGCAAACTTAAATTTATTACATACCAATGAACTAAGTAAGATCTGTTTCTCAGAGAATGGGGCTGACCATTTGTAATAAAGGCAAATTGGAAAAGTGAGATATTATTCCTATTTCTGAGTCATTGGGGAATATTTTCTTTCCTTCTTTCTTTCCACCTCCTTTGTTAATTAGATTCCTGAAGTCTGATGTCTGAGGATAAAGGGAAACTGCCATTATTTAAGGACGAACTGATTGTTTCTGTAGAAAATTCTACCTTATATACAAAAAAGCAGCTAGAACTTATAATACTAGTTTAATATGTAAAAATAAGTTGCACTTCTATATATTTGCATCAAATAATGGAAATTATAAGCATTAAAAATAATATCAATAATAAAAAATACTTAGAGATACATTTGATGGAAAATGTAGATAGATAGTAAAATTTAAATAAAATGTTGCTGACAGAAATTGCAGAACTCTTAATGGAGAGATATGCCATATTCATGCATCAAAAGACAATATTTTAAAGATGTTAATTCTCACCCATGTGATCTGTAAATTCAGCACGTCAACCTCAATCACAATTGTAGCATGTATTTTTGTAGTAATTGACAAGCTAATTCTAAGTGTGTATAAAATTTAAAAGAATCTAGAATAACCAAAACATCTCTGAAGACGAAAACCAGAGTTGGAGGAATTGCACTACCTGATTATAAAGTTTATTACAAAGCAGCAATAATAAGACTCTGTGGTGTTGGAATGGATTTAGACAAGCAGATCAATGAAACAGTGAAGGAGACATAGAATGGAACCACACATATATGGTCAATTGATTTTTGACGAAGATACTAAAGTAATTCAGGAGGAAAAGATGAACATTGTCGACAAATACTACTGGAATACTGGGATGGCCATATTCAATAAAATAATCTTCAACCCACATATCATATGTAAAAATTAACTCAAAATGGATATAGAGGTAAATGTAAGAGCTAAAAATAAAATATTTTAGAATAAAACAAATATTTTAGTGACCCTGGGTTTTCGAAATAGTTTTAAACTATAACATAAAAGGCATGAAGGAAAATTTGATAAATTGGACTTCATAAAAAGTAAAAAACTTGCTCTTCAAAAACATTGTTAGGAAAATGTAAATGCAAATCATAGGAAGAAAATATTTGAAAATTATATGTTGGACAGAAGATGTGTATTTGAAATATATATAGGACCCTCCCAACTCAATAGTAAGAGACACGCATCTCAATATAAATGGCAAAAATATTCAAAAGACACCTCATCATAGAAGATGTACAGATAGCAAGTATGTATCTGGAAAGATGTCCATTATTATTAATCATTATATAAATGTAAATGAAAACCATGAAGTGCCAGTGAAGAGCTACAATTAAGTACTACTCTACCAAGCATTGGAGAAGACATAGAGCCATAAGAACTCTCACGTACTGCTCGTAGGAATGTAAAAAGGTACAGCTACTTTGGAAAACAGTATGGACGTTTCTTAACACATTAAATATACTCTTACCATATGATCCAGCCAATCTGTTCTTAGACATTGACCCAAGAAAAATGAAGGCATATTCAATACAAATTCTGTACATGAATATTTATAGAAGCTCATTATGTAGTAGCCCCAAACTGGAAATGACCTAAATATTCATTAATAGGTGGCCAGATAAATATATTTAGAATGCTCTTCAGAAATAAAAAGAAATTAACATACGAAAAGGTGAATAAAACTCAGAATATTTTTTTCTAAATTAAACTAGGCAAAAGGTATATACTATACGATTCTATTTATATAAAATTCTAAAAACATGACAGTCAATCTGCCGGGTGCGGTAGCTCACGCCTGTAATCCCAGCACTTTGAGAGGCTGAGGTGGGCGGATTACTAGGTCAGGAGATCCAGACCGTCCTAGCTAACACGGTGAAACCCTGTTTCTACTAAAAATACAAAAAAAAAAAAAAAAAAAAAAAAAAAATTGGCTGGGCATGGTGGCAGGCGCTTGTAGTCCCAGCTACTCGGGAGGCTGAGGCAGGAGAATGGCTTGAACCCGGGAGGCAGAGTTTGCAGTGAGCCGAGATCATGCCACTGCACTCCAGCCTGGGCAACAGAGTGAGACTCCGTCTCAAAAAAACAAAACAAAACAAACAAACAAAAAATGACAGTGAATCTAAAACAGAAAGTAAGTTTTAGGATTGAAGATAAGACGGGAGAGTAGGAGTAATTACAAAGGGGACAAGGACACTTTGGGGCATGATAGATATGTTCATTATCTTGACACTGCTTGTTGGTTTCACAACTATATATATAAAAAACCATAAAATTTACATTTAAATATGTACAGTTTATTATATATCAATTATATTTCAATAAAGTTGAAATATCTAGACTAGTTGCTTTTTATTTTTAATATGATTCATGTTAAAAATATAAGATTAAAGTAAAAGTATAGATTTTTCCTTTGTCTTCATTATATGAATATATGCTGATGTATTTAACCATCCTGCTATTGCTACACTGTTATATTTTTTCCTATTTTTCCTGTTACAGAGAGTATGGTGCCTTTATTTGCATCCAGTTTACATCCTTAATTTTTTACTTAGGATAAATTCTTGCAACTGGGATTTCTTAGTTTAAAGAAATACAGATTTTCAAAGTTTTTTTGATATGCATTATCAAAAGTTTTGATAATTCGTATTCCCATTTCCAGTTTTGGTGGGGGGGCAAATATCTAGACAGAAATTACAGAGAAGTGTCCACCATCTAGAAGTTTCATATACATAAGAATTAATACTTTAACAGCATTTTGTGTTTAGTATCTGCTCTCAGAGAACTGTTTTCAGAATACGAGAATGACATCAGTTATGCTTATGACTAATACTATCAGTAAAGACTGATACCTTAATTTAAGGCCAATTGGTTGGCTGTCAATTTTATATGCTTCTACGTACACAAAATATTTGCAAATATCTGAAGTCTTATTTTTCCATATCTTCTGGAAGCATATCATTGAAATATGCAGGTGAAACAAATTGTTTTAACTATTGAGAAAGAAGACTGAGAATGGAATTATAGTGGGAATAATAATGACACTCAAATTTGCATATTATTCTACAGTTTTGAGACTTTATTTTAAATGTATTTCTAGATCCTTAAAACACACTGTGACCTAGGCAGGGCAGAAACTATTGTCTCCTTCCAATATATAAGGAAATTCCAGAAGAGAAGATGGGAAGCATGTGGTAAGAAAATTGCCTGGTTGACAAGTAAGAATGAAGAATTTAGGTCTTTTGACCCAGGGTTTTTCCCATTGTCTAATTTTGCCTCTTCCCAGATGAGATCACACTAGCCAATGCCAAATGTTGGTGATAGGGATGTCACTAATTCTCTTGAGCTAGAGTGGATGTCCAGAGAACTGTAGAGGTGTATGTATGTAGCATTTGTAGTGGGGTTATATGAATGGGTATATGTGTTTGTTTGTGTGAATGTGCGTGCATGTCTGTTTGTGAGTAATGTAGTTAGTTTTCTAGAGCTTCCTTGCAGGTTGGCTTATCTTCTGCCAATGCGGGGAGAAATCTCATTTAAGCTCCTGACAGTATCTCTACATTTTCTTCCCTTGAAGGCCAAAGACTTGATGGTCAAAGGTGCTTTGGTATTAAACTGTTATATGCCAAACATACCTGTGGCAAAGCCTAAGTCCTTCTCACATAAAACACTGCCTCTATAAATGACAGGATAATTATAGAAGTCTGAATTGTGGCTCCAACATTGATTAGAAAAAGAGCTAAAATATCTTAAAATAGGTGAACATGACCTAATCTGATAAATTTCTCTGAGAAAATTATGCTTGCACTGGGACCTAGGGTGTGTGGGAATTGAAAGAAGGGTACAGAGCATCCTAAGCAAACAGAAGGGCAGGAACAAAGGAAAATGTAAGAATTCAAGGAAGTAATGTATGTAAGTCAATTATCAGTGCCTGGCATAGTAATGAACACACAATAAATCATAGAGATTATCAGCTTTTGTCATAAAAAATAAAACTTCAAATCCAGACATTAGGACCTGTATAAATTATATAACAACTACCCATACAGGACTTGGCATCAAACCTATTTCAGCATGAAAATAAAGGTCTTTATTATTAATAATTTTTAGCATACAAGCCTTGAACTAAAATTTAAGTTGCCTGCAAATATAATTTTAAATTGCTCTTCTGATTCTTCATTTTAAGACATTTTCTTTGTTATAAGCAGATGACTTACTGGCTACTACTCTGTATGATATGGTGAGGAGCAAAGTTTTGGGGTCTCTGAATGATGATGCCCAAGTCCTTCCCTCTCTGCTTTCAGCATCACTCATTGCATTTCCAGGACATTGAGCATAACAGCATGCAAGTTAGTAATTGGCAAAACAAGTACTTGGAATCGATGAGTGATCTCACAAGAAGCAAAGGGCTGGTCCCAGTTTAACTGGTGCCAAGTAAAGGAGCAGATTATTTAATTAAATACATATGAGACACATATATTTTCTTGTATATGTGACCTTGAGATCAAGCTCTGATGTAGTAATGCAGGTACAAATGGGCAAGTCTATTTCTACATTAAAGTAGAGTAGTGTTTTAAGGCTGTGGATGGTCCTTATAGACCTGGCTTCCTTTTCATTTGCCTGTGCCATGTAAGCAAGACCCAAGTGAAAAGGATTGTGTTTGGGAAAGACGTTACATGTTTCTTCAATTGTTCTTTGGAAATTGATGGTTTCACAGTTTGGAGCAGACTCTTAGGATTCCTAATTACTGCTGATAAAGTCATTAGTTTTACCACAGTATTTCACCTAGTATTTTAAGGTGAAATAGTATTTTACCTTTAAGAACCATTCTTGAATATATGAAAATATTGATTTGGGAATGCCACGCTCTGTATGTCTGTGGAAAGGCTATATGTATAGTGAAGAGCCTTGATATGAGGGGTAGACAGAGATCCATTTTAGAAACTGATAAAAGCTACTGACCCTCTCCTTAGGTAAAAAACAGTATAACATGCATATGATATCAGAGAGATCAAAGCAGCCCACATCTCAAATTAGCTTTGGCCTCTCTTTTTAGATATTAGGGTAAAGTTTGCATATTTTTGGTTTTGGCCTTCATAAGGCCAGATAACTGAAAGGTCACTGCAGCATAGTTACTGATATCCTGTGATTTTGAAAATGGTGGTTGGTGGGGGAGCGGGGAGGGGCAGTGGTGGGCACTGCTCAGCAAACCTTCCTGTAAAAGGTAAGATAGTAATTATTTTAGGTTTTTTGGCAAATAGATAAAATCAAGGATATTATGTCAATGCTAACATAATCATTTAAAATACAAACAAGAAAAAAATTAAAACCATTCTTAGCTGAAGGGAAATGCAATACAGAAGATGGGGCAGATTTGGCTCTGGAGCTGTAGTTTGCTGACTTCCACTGTTCACATCATCGCTGGTGAGCAGAGGAAAAATAGTAACACTCTCACCGTCTTATCTAAGTAGTGTATCTTAGTAAAATTCACAACTGACAAAAATAAATTAGGATATAAGTTAAATATCTGAATATTCACTTTCTTTTTTTGAGACAGAGTCTCACTATGTTGTCCAGGTTGGAGCACAGTGGTGCAATCATGGCTCACTGAAGCTTCGACCTCACAGGTTCAGGCAATTCTCCCACCTCAGCCTCCTAAGTAGCTGGGGCTACAGGCATGCCACCATGCCTAGCTAATTTTTTGTATTATTTGTGGAGACAAGGTCTTTCCGTGTTGTCCAGGCTGGTCTTGAACTCCTGGGCTCAAGTAATCCTCTTGCCTCAGTTCCCTAAAGTGCTAGGAATACAGGTGTGAGCCACTGCGCCCGGCCAACATTCACTTTCAAGTATAAGTAAGCATTCTACGTGTAAATTGGGTTGAAATTCTTCTTGTGTGCTTTTTATGCTGAAATGTACTCTTGTCAGTTTAAGCATAAAGGTATTTGTTATTGCAAAAATATCATTAATTAGTAATGAAAGTGATTAATTTCGTGTACAGAAATAATTTTTAAGGGCTTTTACGTGGTTCATCAGCACAAGACTGATAATTAGCTAGGTAAAATTTCAAAGCATACACAGCTCTTGAACCAAAAATGTTAACAATATACAATTCAAAGCAAAAGACTGAGATTATATTATATCCTACATGCAATCTTTTGAAATTGTTTTGTGTTTTACAATTAATAATTTAAAAATAATATATATAAACTTTTTTCTTATTTTTTCAATTTTGCTGTCAAAAATATTCTTTTGAATTTCTTCTGCCATTCAAAAATGCATTAGAAACAGAAATTCTAGCCCAAATTTTATGAGGAGAAAAAAGTCCTTCAAAATGATACTAGATGAAAAATTTCATTTTAAGTCATCTTTGATCCAATAATTATAAGGAATTTAAAGAGTGTGAAGCAAAATAGTCATTGGAGAAAAATGAAGTATTCAAAAACAGTTTTGTTTTCATCAATCAAATTTCAAGATAACAGATTTTACAAGAGTGCTTTAGGAAGACAATTCCGGCCGGGCGCGGTGGCTCATGCCTGTAATCTCAGCACTTTGGGAGGCTGAGGCGGGCGGATCACGAGGTCAGGAGATCGAGACCATCCTGGCTAACACAGTGAAACCCCGTCTCTACTAAAAATACAAAAAATTAGCCGGGCGTGGTGGTGGGCGCCTGTAGTCCCAGGTACTCAGGAAGCTGAGGCAGGAGAATGGCTTGAACCCGGGAGGCAGAGCTTGCAGTGAGCCGAGATTGCACCACTGCACTCCAGCCTGGGTGACAGAGCAAGACTCCGTCTCAAAAAAAAAAAAAAAAAAGACAATTCCTTGTAGTTTTACATGTGGAGTGGCTACAATTTAAAAAATGACAAGTTGAAGTGATTGCTGTAGCTATCAAACATTTTTAATAATCATGAAGGTTTCTGTGATCTGCTCAAAGTATGAATTCTAGGTACAATGTTCAATTTAGAATCTTATTACTGAAAAACTTCTTGAATTACATTTTGCTGTTTACCTGAAAATTAGTGATGTTAGTCATTTAACTATTTCTGTTTCTTGTGAAGTGCACATTTGAACATGTCAAAACAATGCGAAATCACCTATAAATCTCACGGCTCAGTGGGAATGATGAATTTAATCTTGCATCTACTTGACTTGCTTGCTGAGTGATTTCTTGGTCTCAAACAGCTAGCAACACAGTGAATGCAACTGAAGAAATATTTATAGAAGAGAATATAAGAAAAGTGCCATGCAGTTTCATTGCCATTGAACAAAAATGGTGAGGATTTTGAATGATTTATGAATTATAAGCATATGATATTTTATACCAATCCCACAGTTGTGTGCTCTGAAAGTAATTATAGCACCACGTAATGTAATGGGGTTACATGCCACAAGCAGAAAGATTGTGGGCTTCTTTTATCATTCTTCTTCAGCTAGGAACAAACTATAAGATGTATAAGAGATTTAGCAATCAGTGTGTCATGTGCTTAGACAAGATGTTTAACCACTATTACAAATTAACATTCTGCTTGAACAAAATGAACTTTGCAGATAATAATGCCAGCCAACATAGCAGGACTTACAACAAATAGTACCTTACAGAGAAAACATGTGTGTTTCCAGAAATCTGTTGAAGAAGCAACCAAATTAAAGTGCTTTGAGAAAGCAAGTATCCTTACATGTTATCTGCTGAAAAATCCTCCCGTCATTCTACTCTAGGCTAAATTCTGAAGTTGTAGTAGGAGTAATGAGAGCAAAAAGCTTATAGAAATGGAGAGATGATAATGTTATCTTGAAAGCCAATTGCTTTGCTTGGTTGTCACATTTCTAGATCCAAGGTGAAGAATATATTTTTACCCTTAAGGGATTTTGTGAAGTAGCAAGTACGTGAACAAATGTTGGAAATAAAACTGTTACGTTGTACTAACCATTAATATGTCAGAATCAGAGTTTATTAATTATCACAGTTAAAATTGTAGAATATGAATCTCTTTCAAATTGTTACAATGTAGACACTACACATTTCTTTAAAATGCAAGTTAATCATAATGTCTCAGTGTATGCTTCCCCAGACACATCATCTCTCCTCCCCAAATGTAACTTTGCCTATAAAAATAATGGGTGAGAAAACCCTGATAAAATATAACTTGTATGTAACTTTTGCTGAGTGGAAATCACCAGGACAGTCTATTGTGTTTGTATGTGATTGATTCCTGAAAACAAAAATGTATCCTAAAATTTTTCATTAAAAATAGTGAAGGGAACAATTTTAAGTTTCCTTCTGAAAATGTTTAGGCAGTATCTTTAAGCTTTAATTTAGAAGATTATGAAAATATTATCATGTCATAAAAACCAATACAATCTTCAAGTTTTGGAGTTGAAGAGGAGATATTTCTTCAGCCATTGTCTACTAGAGAGGGAGAAAAACTTAATAAGTTGATGGCAATATCTCCTCAATGGGACCCTCTGTATGGACAGTCAGGCAAAAAATTCTTCCCTACAACCTCTGTTAAAAATGAATATACATTTAATATTGTAAATGTGTAATATAAGGACTGCAGAAGCAATCTAGAAACCAAAATTGCTGAGAAATTACTGTCTTTGTCTTCCAGGTCAAAAAATTAAAATTTGATTTTTAACATTTTTAATAATATTAAAATGTTAATAATAATTAAGCATTGAAGAATGTTTCAGATTTGCTTTTCTCCAGAAAAACCTTGGCTCAGTTGAGTACTAGTTTTTTAGTATTTGTTCATTGAACATTTGGCTAACATTTTTAATCCGCTAATCTCTATGAAACAGAACCCCTAAAGCCAGACAACATAAGGATAAATACATATTGCCCTAAGGAATCCTCATAATACCATATAAGAAAGATATTATTATCCTCATTTTTAGATGTAGAAACTGAGCCTAGGTAAGTTAACTTGCCCGAGGTCACACAATTGGATCATAGAGTTGGGTTTCAAGCTACAGCAATCCTATTCTAGAGATAGTTTTAGAGAATATTTGCAAATATAGGACAGAAAATACCTGTACACCTTTCACCCAGCTTCCCCTTATCTTAACATCTAATATAAGCGTTGAACAATTATCAAAATTAATAAATTAACCTTGGTACAGTGCTATTAACAACACAATAAAATTTATTCAGATTTCTGCAGTTTTTCAACTAAGTCCTTTTTCTGTTCCAAGATCCAGTCCAGGATTCCACAGTGCATTTAATTGTCCTGTCTCCATGCTCTCCTCCAATCTGACAGTTCTTAATCCTTTGTGTTTCATGATGACCTTGATAACTTTGAAGAGTCTTGATCAGCTATTTTGTAGATTGTATTCAATTTGGACTGGTTTGATGTCTTTGTGATATGATTGATGCTATATATTGTTGGGAATGATACCACAGAAATAATATTCCCTTTTCCTCTTGGTGCATGAGATTAGGAGTTACATAATGTTGATATGTATTGCTGGTGATACTACCACTGATCATTCCTTTAAGATGGTATCTACACATATTCTTCATATTCTATACGTACTTTTTTGTTGCATTTCTTGACATGATATTCTTTTGATTCTTCTGTTACCTCTCTGCTCCTTTTTTAGATGATAATAACTCGTTTTTCTCTGGTCAACCCTTAGATGTTGGTGTCCCTTAGGATTTTTTTTAATGATCCCTCTTCTCTTCTCATTGTATCAGTGAATCTCATCCACTCCCATAGATCCACTGTCATTTATAAACTGCTGATTTTAAAGTGTAAGTCCCTCACCCAAACTTTGGACCTTATAGCCAAATGAATACATTTACTTGGATAGTCAAAGGTACCACAAAATTAACATATCCAGAACTAAACTTACCTTCTTTTCCATCTATACACTCCCTCTGTGTTTCTCAAATAAGGAGTCAGTGCAACCATATAAGCAGTGTTTTAACTGAGGAGTACTGGGGTCATTATTTCATTATTTCCTACTTCCTCTACTCTGCCCCAGCATTTGCTTTCATTGTGCTTTGCCATTTTTACCTTTTATCCCCACAGCCACTAATATGGGCCATATTAATTTCTCATTTGTATTACTTCAGCTACTGTGTATCGAGTCTGTCTGTCTCTAGTCTGTATTTTCTAGTCAACTCTCCACACTTTACAGCCTAGCGAATTCTGTATTTCTGATGGGAGATTCATGTAAGGATATAACCCACTATGTGCTAGGGATTCTATTTTTTATTAATTCGCTGATTCATTCATTCAATTATCAAATATTTTTTGAGTATCTCCTATGGACCAGCCACTGTGCCAGGCACTGAGGTTGCTTGGATGAACAAGGTTTCTGCCTTCATGGACTTCAGGGATACAATGCCATCTCACCAAAGAGCGCATTCTTGGCTATCTTATGTAGAATGTCACTACACTTTTTGTGCTTCTCTAATTCTACTTTCTTGACATATTGTACATTATTTTTTTCATTTGTTTACTATTTATCTCCTGCCTCTAAAATATATATACCGAGAGTGATGGAAACTTGTCTATTTGTTCACTACTATATCCCAAGACCCAGAACAGTATCTGATACATAGTAGTGTCATTACAAATATTTTTGAATGAAAGAATGAATTCTAGTTTGGGGTAAAATAAATAAGAATCAAATTAAAAATTAAAGTTCTTATAGACTTCAGGTAAGTACTATGAATAAAATAAACAGGATGCCCCATAAGACAGTAAATGAAGAGATGGTTTACTTTTAGACAAGCAATTGGAGAGAACCTCTTTTAAGCTGAGATCTGAACCATGAAAAAGACCCAGCCATATAAATGTCAGGGAACAAGATATTCCAGAAAGATGAAGCAACTTTTACAAAATTCCTCAAGTAGGACAAAGAGGCCACTGTTGTTGCAGTATGGAGCATGACACAAGGTGAAGCTGGACGTGGGAAGGGGCTTGGGTTTTATTGTAGTCATTGAGAAAGCTGGTGACAATAAAATTCCTTAGTAGTACATATCCAACATGGACTTAAGTGTGTAAGCGTCTGCCTCTCATGCCAAAAGCTCTGTGAAGGCAAAGAGCATGTATGTGGGTGCTCATGCTCCAAGCAATATCTGGTATAAGGCAAGCACTTAAAAAATGGATTGATAATATGAAGGCTTGGAATTAGCTTCAAATACATGAACATTCTCTTTCATTGCCATCTTTAATAAACACTTTGGGAATGCTTGATTATATAATCTCAACTATTGTTATGTTGAACTTGTAAGCATCCTTCTCTAAGATCCTGTCAAGTAGTCCTTACAGAGTTGAAGATTTTATGATCTAGAAGTAAAAAACTTGTCTTCTCTTGTTTGGTTGCTCCCCTCTCCCCTTCAAATTAAGATTAATGGGTAAGAATTTTCTTTTTGTGATTTATGAGTTTCTTTTCACTGGGAGAGTTCAAGCAAAATCTGACTCATAATTTGTCAGTTATTCAATAGCAAGTTGCTTATATTGGAAAGGTGTGGACTATTGGAGAACAATAATATTCACCACAAGTCTAAGATGGCGTGTTTCATGGCTATGATAATAAATATCTTTCTAAAAACTCAGTGAATAAGTTAAATTAGATTACTTTGATGAAACGAAGTTTTATCTTTACTTGGCAGCCTCTAACTTAGTGTTTGACCTTGAAAAGATACAGTTTTGGCTTCCAGTTACACTTATGTTGTACTTGTAGTCAATAAAAATGCTAACACATATTTTGTAAATAAAACAATAATAGCAAGAAATTGGAGATGTAGCCGAGTGCTGCATAAAAGGCAAAAAAATTTACTAGACCAAAGTGTTTCTTATACTGTAATTGAGTACATCTTAATGTCTTTCCTGTGCTCTCTGACTTACTTTTGGAAAAGAGGAGTTAAAATTTCATAGACTCTAGTCTTTTGAAGGTTCTTATGAAAATGAAGATGTAGATTAAGTTGCATGTGATGAGTTTCTCATTTTCTGGTGACTTTTTAAGAGAGTTTTCAAACATTTAAATATAAATAAATGTAGAATAACCAGAGTCAGACTCACATTCTGTATGCAAACCCTAGAATTTATCAAAATCACAACATTTGTGATTAACAAGACTGTTTTATTAAAAAACTTTCTCAGTCTTAAATATGATAATTAAATAGTTTTTTGTCCCCCTCCCTAATGGATAAGCTTAAAACAATTCTGTAGGCGGTTTCATTGTTAGCTTTCCACTGTTAGCCTTTTCTGTCTCCTTTACTGCTTCTCTTCTTTTTTCTTTGTCCATGTAAATGTTAGCTTTCTGATTGCATACAAAATAAGCACAGCATTAATCACAGCCTAATGAGCAACCCAATTATATAAAATCCAAACTTACTAAAAAAATTACTCAGTAGTTTGAACACACCCAGGTTTCCCTATAAAGCAGGCTTATTTAAATATTACCACAAATATGTGCTCTTTACAAGCGAAAAATGTCCAGAAGGCTGCTGTGGTTTAGTTTATTCCCCACATTTGAGGCACATTAATGTCTATGTGAAATATGCTAAAGCTCAATAGAAATGAATCTCATTAGTATTTAAATATAACAATTAATTTATGTTGTTATTTATTGGCCAATTATATTAAAAATTATAGTGTTTAACGGAGGACAATCAGATTTCCAAGAGCTATAATTTTGCCTGCATTGGATAGGAGACATATATAATCAATGGTCTCAGCAATAGCATTCACTCTGTTTCCCCCATCTTCTTCTAAATATATCTAATTTTATAAATAAGAAATGTCCACGTGCTAAACTACATTTTCTCAAATTTTACATTGGCGTTCCAATGATTTAGAGTAAAAGTTAATCTTCCTCTTCACTGCTCTTTTTCCCTTTCCCTTATCTAAAGCTATATATACAATAACCCTGGGTTTCTTAAAAAGTCTAGATTTTGCTTAAATCTTTTTCACAATGGATTTACAAAATATCTTGCACTTTTTACTTTGAGGAAATAATATTATGACAATAAGCATCATATTGTATCTTGTGCATATATTAACTTTTCCAAGGATTCTTCCTGATTTTTCCAGCCAGGAATAACCTCTTTCTCTGCTCAACTTCCATAGCATTATGTTTGGACTTCTCTTATGGCATTTAACTGCATTTTGTTTTTTTGTTTGTTTGTTTTTGAGATGGAGTCTTGCTCTGTCACCCAGGCTGGAGTGCAGTGGTGCAATCTCGGCTCACTGCAAGATCTGCCTCCCGGGTTCATGCCATTCTCCTGCCTTAGCCTCCCGAGTAGCTGGGACTACAGGCGCCCGCCACCACGCCCCGCTAACATTTTGTATTTTTAGTAGAGACGGGGTTTCACTGCATTAGCCAGGATGGTCTCGATCTCCTGACCTCGTGATCCGCCCTCCTTGGCCTCCCAAAGTGCTGGGATTACAGGCGTGAGCCACCGCGCCTGGCCAAATTTTGATTTTTGTGATTTTGAACATAAAGTCAGATGAAGGTTGTTTTGAAACAAACTAGAAAATAGGATTGTGTATTTGGCAATAATGGTCATCGTGATAAAGAGTTCATGTCTCTAAGATTCTTAAGATTTTAAAATAATTTGGTTAAAATATAAATGTCTTGTTTAATAATAGATTTGTCACTTCAAAGTTTATTTCGGGAGGTGAAATCAGGAAGAATGGGCCAGATTTTATGGAGGGGTTTTCTCAGAGGAGAGGCTTCAGAGCGTATGGCACTCTATCAGGGAGGGAGGAAGCAGGTGACACAGGCTGTATATGTGCAGGAGGTGGAGGGGCAATGCCACTACCAGGGGCCTCCTGCGAGGTCCTAAGCCCAGTGGGCCCCTAAATAAAGGAAAGAAGTAGGTAAAGAAAGTGACATGGAAAACATTGTAATTACCCTTCATAATTCAACTCCAAATGGCCCAAATGAAGAGGATAATTTGCCCAAAACTCATGTTGCTAATAAGTCCAGAACAGGAATTTTGACTCAGATATATCAGAGTCAACATTTTGCTGATTGACCAATAGCAATACTGGTTAATATTCCCCAATAGCATTCTTTCCCCCAAACATCATTATTTTAGATAGTGATACACAACAAATGAAAAACAGATATTTTAAATCCTTTCCTCCCACCTTCAGTCTAGAACAGTGCTACTCAAAGTGCCTGACAGAACTAATTGTTTCCCAGTTCACACAGGGATAAGGAGTTTCAGCCAGATGGAAATTAACCGCATCACCAAAAACCCTGTTTTACACAGCTGACATTTTTTCATAGTCAGACATTTTTTTGGGAAGGAATCAGTGTGTTGATTGACATTCTGGTACCAGCCCCTCATCCCATTGTCATGGACTGGGAGGCATGTTTGAGGACAAGCACTGATCCTGGTTCACACTTTGAGTGACACTGAATCTGGGGCCCCATCCCAGGCTTACTGAACCAGAATCTGAGGTTGATCCATATGTGCATGACATTTTAAAACTGGTATAGAAGACATTTTAAAAAGTACTGGCCATGGAGAATATTTTAAAGTCCACTTTAAAATATGGTATGTTTTACACGATCATTAAGCAAAAGCTGCCAAAAAGAAGATTTTTGGATTTGCTTTGTTTGGCATTTCACATTTGGATAGTCTTTGAAGATATTCAATAAGTACTCACACATGAATGATACTTTAAAATTTCAAAGATCTTCATAGTCCTGGATTCTCTTAGTTCTCAAAATTACCCTGTGTTATTTCTGTTATACATATGAGGTAATTTAGGCTTAGTGAGATTAGCCCTAAACCACAGCTAGCAAACTGGACAGTCAGAACTTAGCCTCAGTTTTCTAGGGCCCTTCTTTCTACTTGATTTCTTTGTGATTGTTTTCCTGTTTTATCTCACTATGAATGGGAGATATTCACCATAGCAGACATCCATAAAAGTATGTTTAGGAAGAAATTGTAGATTTTACTAGGGGAATTGCCCTGTAAAATATTTATACAACAGTTATTACCATATTTTGAAATATATACAATTTATATGTTTAAGTTGTGTGGCAACTAGTGGAAGTGTATTAGTACACAACATTTCAAAGCCTAAACTTCGCCCAGGGGATAGAGAAAAATATGAGTTCAAATACATTGTAAATGAACATCTTGCAACATATAAACAGCCCAAAGCATATTACATCACAATGCTCTAATAAAAATTAATTAAAACAAGGAAATAACCTGTCACAAGTACCAAAATGTACCCAAGAGCCAATAAAAAAGATGCAGATGAGGTTCCCCAGAGAGCCTTGGACATTTGCAGGTCATTTTCCTTGACGGTGAAGTCTGTAAAAAAGGGATAATTTGAATGAGAAGTTGGTTTAGGATTTACAGAGTTGAAGGCCATTTGCTGATATCTGCTCTCTTTTCTCTAGCTTAAAACAAAAGTTTATGTCATCTGTTTCTCCTTCTGTGTACTGCAATGAAAACAAATACCTGCCTTTCAGAGACTGTCATTATTTGCTAATACCATACAAAAATATGGAATACCATTATTATTTGGTAATAGCATGTAAGAAAAGTGGATTTGAGGACATTCAAAAGGTATTTGTAATTTTGAAATCAGAAAGCATGTGCGAAAAAATCAAAAGCTCAAACGATCATAGACGCATGTTCCAAAACACGAAATTCTTAACAGTATGCTTTGGAAATCATAGGTAATTTTGAGAGCACAACTGAAAAGCTGTAAATCTCACAGGTATATTTGAGGGTAAATATTAACTGGGTTAGCGCTGCTGTTCCCCAGTAACCATAAATATTGTAGAGTTTAAACAACAGGAACATAAATGCAATGAACACAGGTGACATAACTTAGGTGCATGAATTATTAAAATTACTCCATGCAAAATGAAGCATAAATTGAGGTTATTCTTTTTTATGCATCACATAGGTGATTGGTGCATACCACTGGGCTCAGATAAGTTTTTGCATGGTTGGGTGGCAATTTTGGACAGGCCAGATTGTTTACCATGATTATCACTCTTGTTATCACTGAAATCCTCAAATCCACTTTTCTTATATGATATTTCGTTGCCAAATGACACACGACTGAGAAGGAATATCATTGAGAAATGGAATTGTATACAATGGCAAAAGCTTGCAGTTTTTTCTGTTTGGTAAAATGATGATGACAGCAGGAGGTAAATGTTTCAGGTGAAAAGACATCCCATATGTATGTGGACAGATTCACAGACCTTTTTTGATTGACAGCAAAGACTATAGAAATGACTAATGATATCTATTCTGTTTTAAGAAATGTGCAAGAAGGTTTACTTAAATTATTAAATTTTTACACAAAGCCTTTGAAGTAGGTATTTTTTTTTAGAGATAAGGTTTCTGAACAAAGAGGGATGGAATACCGCTTGTAGAACACATCTGTAAATGGCAGAACTCAGATTCAAGCTGCTAGGAGAAGGTTTGATCCCAAGATCCAGTGATTTCTTTATTATTTCAGTCTGCCCCCACCAATTCAGTCTTTCTCTTCTAAATAAAGACATACTCTGACAAAGCACTCTTATACATTGAGTCACTTTCCTATATTTTGGCTCATCTTCTTCGACTTTCAGAATGGATTTGGGAATGACCGGCCAACATTAAGGTGCAGACTGCAGGCATGGAAGGGAACAAAGCAAATTAACTCCTGCTGCCACTGCACTGAAAGCCTTTGCGTGGTTCTTGCTGGGCTCCTCCCTTTACCTCATTTAGCCCTTTTCAAAGGCTAGTGTCATGGATGCCTACTGTTTTTTCCTCCCGTTCAGCTGATCCCATTGGAACGATTGCTGGATCCTAAAGAATAAGTTAACCTGGTCAAATTATCTTTCCCACCATTTATAAAAGTAAAATAGTGACATTAATTTCCTTTGAGGGTAATTAGGAGAAATGAATTGGAAGTTAGGAGCACAGTGTATTCCCTATGGGAAGAAAAATAGGGATTCCTTAAAAATTTCTACAGAAACAGGATTTATATGGTGTAAGTAATTTAGTCTTATTGTAGCCTCAAGAGTGTTGTTTGGTGGTTTACATGTGCATCATTTACATAATCAGAATCCCCTAGTAGAGATACATTTCTTAATCATTTTCACCAGGTAGGAATAAGCTTATGAAGTTGGTACATGTAGTCTCTTGTATTTGAGTATGCCATCACATGGTAAATGGGCTGTGATGACTTCTACCCTGTCTGCCTGCCATTCAATATGCAATTAGTTGCCTTACCACATCTAAATAATTTGATATTCTAAGAACACAGTAAGAATGAGCATGTTTATATTATTGTCACTAGTCTATATTTTTGTAAATAAGAAGTTTTCATTCTCAAATATACATTTTTATAATTATACAAAGAGCCAGCCACCTTGCCTTGAGGTAAAGTGGGAAGTTGCTCAGCCTCGATTCTTATAAAAGACCCACTGTGCAAGAGTCTGCCTGCCACTGAAGTATCTTACATGTGGGCCGAACATATAATAGAAAAAAAGGGCAAATTTGACATCATCAATTGCAGCAAAACACATTAGGCCCGAACACCGTAATTTAATAATAATAAAGCTAGTTGAGGAATTCTTAAGTAATCTTTCTTGATGTAAATATTATTTTAACAAACTATCTCATACTTACAGAATCAAATCACTTTATTTTGGGGAAACTAGGCCAATTAAAAACTTGCAATAAGGAGAAATTATATGTGTCTTGAAAAAAATGCAAAGATGCAGAGTTGTGCCACAAAGTGTATTCATCAAAGTCAAATGTTTTGGAAAACAAAAGACTAAAAAGAAAAACTTCTGACTGAAATATTTATTCCTGGTTTGTTCTGTCTTATTATATTTTATAAAATGTTCATTTAAAACTCAGAAAATATCCTGAGTCTATTAAGTCTTTGTTGCAGAATCACTGGATATATTTTTCTGAGTTTGGTTGTAAAATAGAAATTAAGCACCATACGGGATGACTCTATGCCCATTATGACAGACAAATGGTTTCTTCCTTATTTGCAGTGGTAGAGAATGGAAATCACAGTACATAGAACATTTATTGAGATAGAATATTTTCTGGACAACAAAATATCCCTCAAGAAACTTCAAAGGATCAGAATTGGAAGAGTATATTCTCTAAATATATTAGTATTACATTGGACTAAATATAAATGAGATACCTAGAAAAATCCTCAAATATTTGGAAATCAGACAACACACTTCTAAATATTCCCCAGGTAAAGAAGAATTTAAAAGATAATTCAGAAAATATTTAAAACTGAATGATAACGAAAATATGACATAACAAATTTTGTGGGATGCAGTTAAAGCTGTGCTTAGAGAAAAATATACACCTTTAAATGTATATATTGAGAAAGATTTTTACACTTCAATTATCTAATTTCCCTTCAGTTATCACTTTAAGAAATAAAAGAAAGAGCATGTTGAAGCCAAGTAAGTAGAGGAGAATCTGTTTCATGACTCTCTGACCTGCTGCTGCTTTAGCAGCAATACATGGCATTCCCCAGCTTGAAGCTGCGTCACTTCAGTCTCTGCCTCTGTAATCACATGGCCTTCTTCCCTATGTGTCTTTCTGTGTGTCCTCTCCCTTTTTCTCAGAAGGACAGCAGTCCTTGGAAATGTCATGCTGTAGAAGATTGAGTACAAACTCAAGTTAGTATGAGTTATACTTGAAATGTCTATTATATTGGGGTGGTTATTATAACCTGATTTTCTTTTTTAAAACATGAGATGTGCTCCATATTTTTAGGTTAGTGACAGTTTATGTTGCAGTTGGGAAAGATTTGGTTTTAAGTCAGGGAAAGTATTTATGTATATAGGGCATAGTTTTGAGTTTTTTGTTTCTACCTAACCAACATTGTCCTAGAGATAATTTAGGAAAAAGGCAGAACATATAATTCAGTGTAAAGACATGTTGGGTAACAATAACTATTACATGTATCAATGTGTGGTATTTGTAGGAATCAGTTTTATAATTCCCCATGTGATGCATTCATTAACTTTCCTCCCTCTTGTTTTGGTAGCTGGCATATTCTTTTGCATTTAGATGTTGGGTGGCTAATAAAGTTAGCTAATTATACTGTGCTACTGAGCATGCTTTGCTCAAAATCTACTTAGCAATTATTCATTGGAAAATGTTTTTAATTCTGTTTGATGACATTTTAAAACATAACTTCTCTTCTTTTTCCTAACACTGCTGCATAATCCCTTATTAGAAATGCTAATCTCAAAACTTAATAACTAGGCAGCTTTCTGTTATCATAATAGCAGCTACTCTACATATTTAGACATTATATATCTAGCCCTAGCATTGCTTAATTCTTTAGACAATTACTCAGAGCTGAGAACTCAACACACAGATGCTGTGAGGCGTATCTGGTAGCTTTCTTGCTGTTGATAATGCAGCTTGCTCAGTCATGATGTCTGCTATTAAGTGTTAGTAGTGAATTATTACCAAAAAAATAAAAGAATATCTGGTAAGGAAATTGTTATTTTAATAATTTCCTAGAAAATAATGTGATTATCAGCAAGAAATTTTAGTATTTTGTCTTTAATACATTTGTGAGCTGAATAGGATATAATCATAATAATGTTTCTAATTTTATATTTAAGAAATAGAAAAAATGATGTTAAATAAATTTCAATAAATTTGTTTCAATTATCAAGTCAAATTAAAAGGAAGACAAGTAAAAAGTGTTATTTAAATTTTATGCTGTCAATAAATCTGCCTTACAGAAATCGTTTCATCAGATCTTTTGGCCTATTTTGCAAATTCAGAGTGGAGACTCTATCTCTTATCTTTCCTATAAATAAAGGGTCAGAGTAGGAAAATCTCCACAAGATAAGCAAGGGTTGGGAGAATATAAATTTACGAATCTGGCTAAGGCCACAGTACTTTATAATTGAATGTTACCTACTTGGATTTCAAAGGCAATTGAGAAGAGAATGTGTCAGGGGACATTTTGCATCCTTTCTAAATCTGCTAAATGCATTGTGCATTGATAGCATAGTTTCCGCTATGTAATGATTAGTATGACATATATCTTTTAGATATTAGTGATGTAAAGATATTTTTCACTTCAAAAGAACTAATCTATTTTATTTACACCTGAAAATGAAAACCATGAAGCTAAACATGACATATGGAGCTAAACATCTCTCTTGCCTGCCCCACTTTATAGTTATAATTTCTTTTAATTTTATAAATCAAATGTATAATGAGACATATAAGAAGTATAATAAAGGATATAAGCACTCCCATTTGCTGTTATTATTCCAATACACATGTCAATAGTTATATGTCAAATTTCAGTGACTGCATAGTATTCTACTTGATAGATTTTTCTCCCCATTTTCTCAATCAATCTTGTACTGATAGTCAATTAGACTTTTATAAAAATTTACTTTTGTTACTCGTACTACAGTAAACTTTATTAGGATTGAACCATTGCACAGAACTGTATTTCTTTTCTTTTTTTCTTTTCTCTTTCTTTCTTTTTTTTTTTTTTTGAGACAGAGTCTTGCTCTGTCGCCTAGGCGCAGTGCAGTGGTGCAATTTCGGCTCACTGAAGCCTCTGCCTCCCAAGTTCAAAGAAGTCTCCTGTCTCAGCCTCCCAAGTAGCTGGGACTACTGGCATGCACCACCACATCCAGCTATTGTTATTTGTGTGTGTGTGTATTTTTAGTAGAGACGGGGTTTCATCCTGTTGGCCAGGCTGGTCTCGAACTCCTGGCCTCAGTGATCCACCCTCCTTGGCCTCTCAAAATGCTGGGCTTATAGGCATGAGCCACTATGCCTGACCTATTTTCTTGAAGATAAATTTCTGAGCACGGAATTGCTGGGACAAAATATATGCATGTTTTTAAGCCTTTGGTAATTCTGTGTAGAGGTTGTATCAACTTATAATTCTACTTAGATATATAAAAGTGTATATTTCTTTGTACCTTGCCAACTTTGGGTATTATTCTGTATTACCCTTTTTAATTTAACAGGTATAAAACAACACATAATTTTCAGATTACTAATTACATTATTATACATTTTACATTTTTATGGGTCTTTAGTTCTTTGCAAAGAACTTTACAGGTCTGTATACTAAGCTCCTTATTCTTTTGATGCATTTTTCTAGTTTACCATTTGTAACTATATATAATTTAATGTTTTTTTCCAAGAAATAATAGTAAATGCTGTGCAATGAAATTTATGAATCTTTATATTACACTTAAACTAAACTATCTGAAGATTAAGTTGATATTAATCTGTTTTTGCAATACTATACTTTTATTGCATATGTTGAGATATTTAATGAATCTGAAAGTTGTTTGGCTAATAATAATAATAGCCAATGTTGATGGAATGCATTTCATGGCCAGAAACTTGATTAAGTGCTTTCTCTATAATATCTTAATTAACCCTCACATGTTAACTATTACATTTTCTTCTTTACCGATCTGGCTTCAGTGTTGCAAGATTTATTGCAGCTAATAATACGGCTTACACAGACTGCTTCTCAGAAGCTTCTGGGAATAATCCAAGAGCCACACTACAAAAATGAGCTGGCAAGGGAATTGCTGCTGCCATCACCATCTTGGCTGGCTCAAGAACAACTCTCCCTGTCTTATTTAGAAGAGCTGATGAACCAGGATGCATCAGTCTCTTTTTTTTAGATTACTCAGAAAAGTTTGGGCTGACCTTCCCCTAGAGATTGTGCCATGGGTGCCACTGGAAAGTTGCTTCACCTTCCATTGAGGTCTGTGGTTCCGGACTGCATATTTGTAGTTCCAGAGAAGTTATCCTACTGCCGCTCCACAATGCCCATCTCAGTCTGCCCAGACTTGTGATGGAAGCTGGGCCAAGTGCAAAATGTTTAGCTTCAAGAGAGTCTGATAAATGGAGACTTTACTTTTCAGTTTTCATTGTGCAGGGAGTCATGCCAGGAGCCTTTTGAATGGTCTTAAGTTGGCCATTCAGAACTGCACCATATTGTGGAGGACACAACTAGCTAAGAGAGGTTACCTAACTGTAAAGTTCCACAGCTAGACAGCAGTGGGGCCAGGACTTGAAACTGGACAGTACGGTTTCAAGGAATTTGTTCTTAACTATTATACTAGAAAAACTTCATGGTACATATTTTATGGTGGGATGCAGGAATCTAATTGTATATCTTCCTAAGTTAAAGATACTTTTTTTCTCAATATATTGGATCTCTGTTTATAATTTTTTTTTTTTTTTCTGAGATGGAGTCTTGCTCAGTCACCCAGGCTGGAATGCATCTCCAGCAATCTCAGCTCACTGCAACCTTCACCTCCTGGGTTCAAGCAATTCTCCTGCCTCAGCCTCCCAAGTAGCTGGAATTACAAGGGCCTGCCACGATGGCTAATTTTTATATTTTTAGTAGATACGGGGTTTCACCATGTTGGCCAGGCTGGTCTGGAACTCCTGACCTCGTGATCTGCCCACCTCAGCCTCCCAAAGTGCTGGGATTATGGGCGTGAGCCACTGCACCCAGCCATTGTTTGTAACTTTAAACCACTTTTATTTATCTTCAAAAGACCACATCTTTGCTTTATAAATGAACATATAGACTCTGAAAAGCCATTGGAAATTTTAGGTTCTATAATGCATCTGATATGGTTTAGCTGTGTCCCCACCCAAATCTCTTCTTGAACTCCCATGGTTGTGAGAGGGACCCAGTGGGAAGTAATTGAATCATGGGGGCAGGTCTTTCCCGTGCTGGTCGCATGAGAGTGAGTAAGTCTCACAAGATCTGCTGGTTTTGAAAAATGGGATTCTTCTGGCACAAGCTCTCTCTTTGCCTGCCACCATCCACGTAGGATGTGACTGGCTCCTCCTTGTCTTCTGCCATGATTCTGAGGTTTCCCCAGCCACGTGGAACTGTAAGTCCAAATAAACCTCTTTTCTTTGTAAATTGCCCAGTCTCAGGTATGTCTTCATCAGCAGTGTGAAAACAGACTAATACAGTAAATTTGTACCAGTAGAATGGGGTGTTGCTGAAAATATACTTGAAAATGTGGAAGTGACTTTGGAACTAGGTAACAGGCAGAGTTTGGAACAGTTTGGAGGGCTCAGAGGAAGATAGAAAAATGTGGGAAAGTTTGGAACTTTCTAGATAATCGTTGAATGGCTTTGACAAAAATGCTAACAGTGATATGAACAATAAGGTCCAGGCTGAGGTAGTCTTAGATGGAAATGAAGAACTTGTTGAGAACTGGAGCAAAGGTGACTCTTGTTATGTTTTAGCAAAGAGACTGGCAGCATATTGCCTCTGCCCTAGAGATTTGTGGAACTTTGAACTTGAGAGAGATGATTTAGTGTATCTGGTATCTGGTGGAAGAAATTTCTAAGCAGCAAAGCATTCAAGATGTGACTTGGGTGCTCTTAAAGGCACTCAGTTTTATAAGGGAAGCAGAGCAAAACAGTTTGGAAAATTTGCAGGCTGACAATGTGATAGAAAAGAAAATCCTGTTTTCTGAGGAGAAATTTAAACTGGATGCAGAAATTTGCATAAGTAATGAGAAGCTAAATGTTAATCCCCAAGACAATGGCAAAAATGTCTCCAGGGTATTTCAGAGGTCTTCAATACAGCCCCTCCCATCACAGTCCTAGAGGGCTAGAAGGAAAAAATTGTTTCTTGTGCCAGGTCCAGACTCCCCATGCTGTGTGCAGTCTAGAGACTTGGTGCCCTGTGTCCCAGCTGCTCCAGCCATGTCTAAAAGGGGCCAGGGTATAGCTTGGGCCATGACTTCAGAAGGCGCAAGTCCCAAACCTTGGCAGCATCCATGTGGTGTTGAGCCTGTGGGTGCACAGAAGTCAAGAATTGAGGTTTGGGAACCTTCACCTAGATTTCAGAGGGTGTATGGAAACCCCTGGATGTACAGGCAGAAGTTTGCTGCAGGGGTGGGATTCTCATGGAGAACCTCAGATAAGGCAGTGTGGAAGGGAAATGTGGAATCAGAGCCTCCACACAGAGTATCTATTGGGGCACCATCTTGTGGAGCTGTGAGAAGAGGGCCTCCATCCTCCAACCTCAGAATGGTAGATCCACTTACAGCTTTCACAGTGTGTCTGGAAAAGCCACAGACACTCAACATCAGCTTGTGAAAGCAGCAGGGAGGGAGGCTGTACCCTGCAGAGCCAAATGGGTGGAGCTGCCCAAGACCATGGGAACCGACCTCTTGCATATCTGTGTCACCTGGATATGAGACATGGAGTCAAAAAAGATCATTTTGGAGCTTTAAGATTTGACTGTCCCTCTGAATTTTGGACTTGCACGGGGCCTGTAGCCCCTTTGTTTTGGCCAATTTCTTCCATTTGGAAAGGTTGTATTTACCCAATGCTTGTACCCCCATTGTATCTAGGAAGTAATTAGCTTGCTTTAGACTTTACAGGCTCGTAGGCAGAAGGGACTTGCCTTTTCTCAGATGAGATGTTGGACTGTGGACTTTTGATTTAATGCTGAAATGGGTAAAGACTCTGGAGGACTCTCAGGAAGGCATGACTGATTTTGAAATGTGAGGACATGAGATTTGGCAGGGGCCAGGGGTGGAATGATATGGTTTGGCTGTGTCCTCACCCAGATCTCATCTTGAATTCCCACATGTTGTTGAAGGGACCCGGTAGGAGGTAATTGAATCATGGGGACAGATCTTTCCCATGCTGTTCTCATGATAGTGAATAAGTCTCATGAGATCTGATGGTTTTGAAAAATGGGAATCTCCCTGTGCAAGCTCTCTCTTTGCCTGCCGCTATCCATGAAAGATGTGACTGGCTCCTCCTTGCCTTCTGCCATGATTATGAGGCTTCCCAGCCATGTGGAACTGTAAGTCCAATTAAACCTCTTTCCTCTGTAAATTGCCCAGTCTCAGGTATGTCTTTATCAGCAGTGTGAAAACAGACTAATATAGCATCTCAAGAATTTCTTATACTAACCATACTTATGGTGTTATGTTCAGTGGTTTACAAAAGCAATTACACCTTCTAGGTATTTAACCTGTGTTATCTCATTTAAATATCACAATAAACTGATGTGAAGGAGTTACTAAAATCGAATAAACCAGGACTTAAGCAAAGTCACACAGCTTGTTCTTTTTGGTAGACTCCAAAGCTCATGATTTTCCTCTAATATTGTAGTACTTCATCAATTTCTATTTAAACTCTTTTGAAGGATTGGGGTCAGAAGAAGGACACCCTCTAAGATATTCTACAATGCTTGAAAGTAAAAAAAAAAAAAATTGTTATTCCATTGAATTCTGCTATTTAAATATTAATTGCTGCACAATAGAAGGCAATGTACATATACATTTATGTTGTCTAAAATACTATTTAAAGTCTAATCATGATTTCTATTCATCAGTATTATTGGTGTGTGCTACTATACTATAGTGCCACAAAATAGTTCACTAATAATTAGCAGCATTTTTTAAAACTAGAATTTTGTTTGAAATAACAATTTCAATGTAGAAGAGGGAATGTATGTAGGGCCACAATAGAGTTATTCATAAAATGTGTCAATTTCTTGGGGAGAATAATGATTTGGTATAATTTATCTAAAATGATCTGTCCCCTCTTCCCAATTTTCCACTTATTTCCCCAAAATGTCACTATTAACTATTCTTTTCTCACTTTTCTTTGGTAGATAAGACCTCCCTCAACTGTGGGGACGGTAAGAAATATTTGCGTGAGATGAATTTTTAATTTTATTCCGTATAAGAAAGCTGTCTTAGCTAAGGATCCCTAGAAAACAGAAACAGAGGCAGGATTTAAGTGTCATGGTCTGTAGTGTAGCACTTCATCCAAGTCTGGAAGTGGTGGGGGATAATCTAGGGGCTCCTGGGGTTTGTATCTTGTCAGACAAATGGTAAAACTGAGCAGGCCAACATGCAACCAGTTGCTGTATTAGTGGCTGAAGTAGAACAAACTATCAAGAGTCCAGAAGAAAAAATGGCCAAGAGCATCTGAGAGGGCATGTAAGGTATGTTTGATGTAATCCACCTTGTGTGGCACTCACATGTAACTGTGCTTGAGATTATATTTAGTTCTCATATGCAACTATAAGACCTCAGTTTTTGTGAGAATAAGATGTTCTCACTTTTTCCCTCATAGGGGTGATATAAGTTGAATAAATTTTTTATAGCCAACCCTAAGTATGGCTATAATGTGGCAGCAATTTATTTCCAGATAGTAGTAATATGTTCACAGTAACTTATTTGTGAATTAGGCCAAAATCTGTGTATTTTCTGACAGTTAGTCATGGAGAATTGTCTCATGAGAACACAAAGTGTGGACTGTGAGAGACAAGCATTGGTGCTTTCAAAGGATTTGACCTGGGAGACTGAACCACTTCATGAAATGTAGTCATGTCTTTTGTATCTTGTTTAGCCCAGTCTTAAATGTATCATGAGGTATTTATTCATCTACATTTCTTTTTTCCTCTCTCAATTCTTCATAAGCTCTGCTTCTAGCACCCCACAGCAGTGTATGCTTGTTTATCCTATATCTTTGGACTTAGCCATATGAGTTGCTTTGGCAGAAGCAGAGGTGGAATAGAGGCAGAAGTGACATTGTGTCAATTATGAGCTGAAGGTTTAAGAGGCATTGTGTGTTTCCATCTGTTCCTCCTTCCCCTTGAACTTCTGCTATTTATTGTGAGAGAAGCAAGTCATGGATAGTTACTGGTCTCAAAATGAATGACATGTCAAGCAGAACTAAATCTAACTGGCAGCCTGGAGTTATTTTTGCCAACTAAAAAACCCATGGTCAAGAAAAATAAATGTTTGCTATTGTAAGGTACTGAGATTTTCTTGTTACTTGTTATGTAGTATAATTACAGCAAAAACTTGGCTGATACATATCACTTCCCTCAACAGATTGGTGCTGTCCTTGCTTGTCATAAAAGTTGGTAGATTTAATCATACATGTCCTAATAGGTAGCTAAAATTCATAGTTACCTACTGTAACAGTTTAGACACACTCATTCTTTCCCAGGGCTCAAAGGCAGAGTAGATATCATATTTCTAATGAATAATAATTCTCTTCTGTGGAGAGGATGGCCTTATCCAGAAGTCTAGAATTAATGCACTGAATTTCACCTACTGCAGTCTCCTAAGCACTCCATTTGGCATCCTTGTCTACCTCCCATACCCTCAAGGATATTGTACCATATGGATCAAGTGACAGTGATGCTTGAAGGTTTTGGAGTACTCAGAATTGCTAATTGTTTGTGTAAACAATGTGCTAATTATGTAATTTAACTAGGTCTAATAGCATAAATTACCACCATTAATTTGCCTTGTCTCTAGAAATTCTGGAATAACTGAAAGAATAAAAGTGCTAATACATTGTTAGCTGAATTAGGATTTGAACTTAAAACACCACAAATAAATTAATGAGTTTTTAGTTAGAAAAAAATACTTTTTTACATGTTTATACATTTATTTAATTTTTAGATTTTTAATTAAAAAATGACAAAAATTATACATATTTATGACATACCACACAATGTTTTGATATTTGTATACATTGTGAAATGGCTAAATCAAGCTAATTAATCAACATGTGCATTACTTCCCATTATAGGATTACTTGACTAACACGGCATTAACTATGAGTTTGTGTATTTTCTAGAAGCCATTGGAAACTGGTTTTAAATGTGTCTTTTTTTTCCTAATGCTTCAATAGAAGAACAGAGCATACACTTTGCATATCTTTATATAAAAGAAAAATTCTCTAGTTTCTAAATGTTAAGTGTCATTTTTTGGACATTAAAAACAAATCAATTGACTCCTGGCTCTGTTTTGGAAACAGAAAGTTGGAAAGAGCTTTGCTCTCATTATAACAATGATAATAACAAAAGTTATATGTTCTACAAATGTGTAGCCTATCTTGAATCTAATAAAGAGGTTTTAGAGCAAAAATCTCTCCAGAAATTTAAAGAAAAATAATCACCTCCAAGAAGAAGTAGAGAAATCAACACTGGCTTGAAGCAGAGCATGGGAGGAAGATCACTCTGATAGAGAAGTAATTAAGAGTATTTCAGCTAGCATTTTAAATTAATTTCTAAAGCTAAATGTGGGCTATAATAAACTGTAGAGCCCTTGCGATACACACACAAAGGAAGTTTGCATCCACTCGCGGGGAAGGCTCTGCTCCACAGACCTCACCATATGCTCTAAAGATTGGAGACAGGGTGGGAGAATGCAGAAGGTACCCCTTACTGGTGAGACCTTGATGAGGAGAAACAGCCACCCCAGGGTCCCTGTCTTCTTTATGGGGAAAATGAAACAACTCTTCCTCCTCTGAAAAAAGAAAAAAAGGGAAGCTGCCCAGCAAAGGACAGACAAGCCTATCTAAATCCCTCAGGTTACAAATGGAGATTCATTACAGCAGGGGAAAAAGAAAATGAAAGGCAATATCTTCCAGTCTTTGGGAGAGGTAGAAAAAAATCTAATGGTCTAGCCGTTCAAGATTTCTACCAATGAAGCAGGGGCAGTAATACCTGTCTAGCACAAGCTCTGCAAAACACAAAAGGCATAGTTTGGTTATCATGATGAACAGGAGAAGGAACATCCCTGAGACTCAGGGACACAGGTGTGCCAGAATCCAAGGCTGCACCAGGACAACAAAAATAACCCCCATTCACAACCAGCAGGATGCAAGTTTTATGTATTAAATATAGTGATATACCTCTGGGTGGCAGGGACGGGGAGAGAGAGAGAGAGAGAGAGAGAGAGAGACCGACTGACTCTAAGGCACAAATTCAGAGGAATGTCTAATGTTAAAGGTGAAACAGAAACATTAAAAAGAAAAAAACCTTGTTATAGAACAGAATCCCTGCAGTCAGCACGATGGAAAATTACAGGAATTTAAAGATTTGGCTTATTAAGGATAATCATAGAAATGACAAAACCCAAACATGGTTCAACTCTTGAATAGACAGACTCAAATTCCTACAATGAAGATGTAGTAGAAGAGAAAGCATACCCATTTCTAGTCATATGTCCTATTTGCTTCAGTTTATTCTATCCTAAAATGCTGCTTGTTAACCAAAAAATAATAAAACACCTGAAAAAGCAAGGGAAAAAACCCCTTTGTCCAGTGACCAATATATCAAAAGAATCAGAATCAAATATGATCCAGCCATTAAAACTCTCAGGAAATAAGAATGTAGTGAAAAGGATGATGTACAAATGTACATGATTATATGAGGAATTTGAGCAGAACGGTTGAATGTATAAGAAAAAAATAAAATGAAATCAGTGTAGAGGCCAAGGGAAAATTTCTCCTTTGCCCTGTGAAGGTTTGCTGAAAATCACTGACAAGAAGCAGATTAATAGGAGAAGAGGCATACAAATTTATTTGATCATAGTTTTGTGTGACACAGGAGCCTTCAAAATGAAGACCCAAAGACATAAGGGAAACTGCATTTTTATGCTTAGGTTCAACAAAGTATAGACAGCCATGTAGAAATATGATTGGTCAAAAAGGCAATGATCTAATGCTAATAGAATGAGTGGGGTCCCAGCAAGTCCTGTCTGCATAGATTCTCCTGGTCTCTCTGAGCAGCATTCCTGCCTTCTGAGTATGGAACAGGACCTTTCTGGAATGGGGATCTTATGACCTACAGTTAAACCACTTAGGCCAGATAATTTCTTAATGGCCAGTTTTTACACAGAAAGGCAGGGGGAAAGTTAGAGTAATATTTTTAGGTGTTATGGCTTACTTTGGAGAAAAGGATTTCTGGCTTCTATGACCTGCTATGGGATTCTAGTTTCTATGGGAAGCATAGGGGAGAATGAAGGGCCAGCATAGGGGAGAATGAAGGACACAAGAGGGTGGGAGAAACTCAGAGAAAACCTTTTGCTTCTCAGGCTGCTTCTGTCGACTGCATTTGAGGGTATCATATTTGGAACCCTAACACTAGAAAAAGGAAATCAAGACAACAAAAATAAATAATACTTTGGTGTGCTCATCAGTAGACTCAATTTAGCTGACAAAAAAGTATTGAATTTGAAAGAAGTTCAATAGAAGTGATCTAACGAAACATTAAAAAAAAACAGTAGCAAAGAACCCAGATTAGGGCATCTAAGAGCTATGGGATAATATCAAATGTTTTAATATAAATGTGTTTGGAATCTCAGAAGGAGAAGAAAGAACAGAGAAAAAAATATTTTAAAAGAATAGTGATTTACAACTCTCCAAAAATGATAAAATACATTATACCATAGATCTAAAACTATAGGAAAAAAAAGTAATACCAAAAGTTGTTTGTCAAAGATTTAAAAAAAAATAAACCTCTATCTCCACTAAAAAAGATGGAGGAGGGAACCATATTACCAATATCAGGAATGATAGAAATAATCTAAATGAAGACCTACACACATTAAAAGAATAAGGATAAAATGTATTAAAAACTTTAGGCCCACAAAATTAAATGAATGAACATATTCCTTAAGAGACATAACTCTCAAACCTCAGTCAATAAGAAATGGTGAACCCAAATAATCCTAATCAATTAAATAAGTTAAACTTTTAGTTAAAGTCTTTTTTAATCCAAATTAACTCTAGCTTCACTGTTTAATTACTATATACATATATATGTATTTATTATAGATATTTATTTACTTAAGACTGGAGGCTGTTGGTCTTTATTAACTGTTGGAAATGTTTCCTTCTGAATCATTCTGCACAGTTTTGGTGAGGAGCATGGGGCCATGCAATGCCCCTTCACGGGTGCCCACCTGTGCCCTGCACACTGGGCCTGCACTTCAGTGATTTCACTTGGCCCCCACCTGATCCCCAATGTACAGCAGAGGAAGCTGAGGCTCAGGTGCAACAACTTTAATTGAATCTGTTCCTGAAGTTCTGTACACAGCACTGAAGTTACCTTAGAGTCATGATTTGTGTAAGTGTTCTTTCATTTTACAGAACATAAAAGTTATAGTTTACAACTTTTTTCCTATGATAAATAATCCTAAATTAAGTATCTCTATACATAAATCTTTTTGTATACTTTGGAATATTCTTTTTCTTTCTTTTTTTTTTGAGGTGGAGTTTTGCTCTTGTTGCCGACGCTAGAGTGCAATGGCAAGATCTCAATTCACTGCAACCTCTGCCTCCTGGGTTCAAGTGATTCTCTTGCCTCAGCCTCCCAAGTAGCTGGGATTACAGGCATGTACCACCACGGCCGGCTAATTTTGTATGTGTATATATATATATATATATTTTTAGTAGAGACGGGGTTTCTCCATGTTGGTCAGGCTGATCTCGAACCCTGGACCTCAGGTGATCTGCCCACCTCGGTCTCCCAAAGTGCCAGGATTACAGGCATGAGCCACCGCACCTGGCCCTTATGTTGGAACATTCTTAACATAAAGTCCCAGAACTAAAAATACTTTGTCAAAGATTGAGCATTTTCAATTCCCTTGCTGTATTTTGCTAAAATATCCAGAAAGGCTGGATAACTTCACATTCCTGGGGCAGGTAGGAGAGGGCCATCCGGTTTTGGATCATAATCCCAAAACACACAATCCCAAATGCCATAATCTTGAATGTTGAAATCTCTATAGATCAAAATTGCTAATGTCTAAATTCTTAAAGTCTAAAATCCCTAACACTTCTATAACCACAGTTATAAGACTGAATACACACAATTACCAACCATAGTAATACGCATTTATACCCTTCTCTTCTGACCTATTTTTAAAATAATTTCAACTTTTATTTTAGTTTAAGGGAATACATATGCAGGTTTTTGTTACACGTAATTACCCTAAACATTTAAGAAAGAAAAAATACCAAGTCTACACAAAATATTCCAGAAAATATAAAAGGCAAATATTTCCCAACAAATTTTACAAGCCAATATTCTTAAATAAAATCAGACTAGTATAAGAAAACTAGAGATCAATATACCTCATGAACGTATCCCTCAAAAAATCCTCAACAACATATTTCTAGGTTTAATATGAAATGAATACAATCCTCTCTTTAGCCATTTAAAAAATATACATTACTATTAATGATAGTCACCATGCTGTGCAGTGGATAACCAGAACTTACTCCTCCTCTCCAAGTGAAACTTTGTACCCTTTGACCAACATCTCCCTTTCCCCATCTACTCCCCCAACCCCCAGCCTCTGGGAACCACCATTCTACTCTCTACTGAGGAGATAAGGTCTCTCTCCTTCAGGGCATACATGGCAGCTTTCAGGTAATTTATCCAACACCTGAGCTAAAAATTTGAATCCCTGACCATATGCTTTTCTTTGCTTACTTTGTCCAGTGACATTATGACCAACCAGTCCATCTTATTAACGTTTGGAATTATCAGATGCTACACAGTCACCCACATCCTTGCCTCTTATAAGTGATTGATTCATAATTTGTCATTGTTGAGTGTTCAATAGTGACATCAGGAATATCTCTTACCAGATGAGCTATCAGTGCTCCCTTTACTGCTGGGAATAGAATCATTAGTGTCTTTAAATCTAATCAGATTAGAGAGACAATTCTAGAAACCCCACAATCAATTCAGAAAACCCAACCTTAATATTCTATTCTTCTAGAACTACTATTGATTCCACAATCTGTATTAGTCAGGGGTCTCCAGAGATATCAAACTGATAACTCCAGAGATATCAAACAATAGGACTTATGTGTATATAGAAAAAGATTTGTTATAAGGAATTGGCTCACACAATTATGGAGGCTAACAAGTCCCAAGAACTGCAGTAGAAAGGTGGGAACCCAGAAGAGCCAATAGTAGAGTTCCAGTTTGAATCCAAGTGCGTCAGAAGCAGGAGAGCTGATGGTGTAGTTCCAGACTGGCAGGCTTTAAACTTAGGAAGACCTGATGTGTCAGTTTGAGTATGAAGATGGGAAAACAACCCAATGTCTCAGTTTCAAGGGTATGAGGCAGGAAGAATTGCCTCTTATTCAGAGGAGGGTCAGCTTTTTTTTGTTCTATTCAAGCTTTCAACTGATTGGATGAGACAAACTCACATTATGGAGGACAACATGCTTTACTCAGCCTATCAATTTAATGTTAAACGCATCCACAAACACCCAGCAACACCCAGAATAATGTTTGACCCAATATCTGGGTACTCTATAGCCCGCTCAAGTTGACACATAAAATTAAACACTACATCTATGAAAAAAATCTCCAAGTATCTACAAAAAAGCTACTGGAAGTATTAAGTAAATAAGCAATGGCACAGTATACAAGGCCAATATGAGAGACTATACATAGAACCATACACATATGATAAATTGACTGTTGACAGAAATGCAAGCTAAGTAAATGGAAAAATATAGTCTTTTCAAAAAATAATTGAATAATTAGGCATCCATCCAACAAAATGAGCCTCAACCCATTCCTTATACCATACAAAGAAATAACTCGAAATACATACATCATAGATCTGTTAAATATAAGACCATGATATGGGTAGGAAAACAATATACAAACATTGTTGCGACCAATATTTCTTAGATATGACACCAAAAACATGATCTATAAGAATTTTTTTGATGAGTTAATTTTATCAAAATTAAAAACATCTGTTCTTTGAATGACACTGTTAAGAGAGTGAAAAATATCATCTACGGAGTAAAAGAAAGATTTCCAAATAATAATCTAATAAAAAAACTTGCATTATGAACATATTAAAAACCTTTCACAACTCAATACTAAGAAAACAACCGAATAAAATAATAGGCAAGAGTTTTAATGAATGCTTGACCAGATGATAAACATATGAGAAAGGGGAAATAAACATATGAGAAAATGATGAACATTTGTTATTGAGGGAATACAAATTAATACCACAGTGAGATAAATTACAAACATATTTAGGCTGGTCATTTAAAAAAAAATTAAAACTGACAATAGGAAGTGCTAAAAATAATTGGAGAAGCTGTATCTTTCATACATTGCTGGTTGGGATGCAAAACGTCATAGCTACTTGGAAATTAGTTTGACAATTTCTTCTAAGTCAAACCTACGTTACCACCCAACCAGCGAGTCTGCTCTTAAGTATTTACCCAATAGAATAAACACGGGTTCACGCAGAAAATCTTATACATAAATGTTAGAGATGTTTTATGTACACTTAACCAAAACTGGAAAATATCCAAATGCCATTCAACTCATTCCACTGGTGAATGAAATAAACTGTGGTATATCCACACAGTGAAGTATTTTTCAGTAATTTAAAGAAATATACTAGTGATATTTGCAACAACATGGATTAATTTCAAACTCCATTGATGTGACACTAGGAAATAGGAAAAACTACGGGGACAGATTACTGATTAAACATTGCCAGCAGCTGGAATTGGGAAGAAGATTGTCTGCATAGGGACATGAGCAAAGATTTTGAGGGTGATGAAATGTAACATCCTGAATATAGTGTTATCCAACCACACCTATTTGTCGAAGCTCGAAAAACTGTATACCATTTTTGGTGTACATCTGCTGTGAATTTATTGCATGGAAATTTACATAGTATATAATAAGTAATTTACCTCGATGAGATAGTTTTTCTTAAAAATAACAATGCAATAGGCAAAAAATCAATGATTAAAATACTAGCAATGATAAATCCATCTACTCTATGAATTCTAGGAGGGTTTTCCTATTTAGAAACATCAAGAGAAAACACAAAGACCCATAAATTCATAATATCCTGATTTTTTCTTGTATCTTTAAGAAAAAAATTTTTCTAGAAATAAATTATTTTATTGATGAATATTAAGTATGATCAAGTTAACGTGATATGCCTGGGGAATCTCTGAATAACCTGAACAAACACAAGTGGACCAGGTCACTTGATTATTTGATTACCTTAGTTTAATTCTATTTTGCAGTCACTTCTTAAGATTCTTAACATAATATATGAGAAGACATTATTAAAACTTCTTGATTTTATAGTCCCCTCTTAAATCAATTATAGGCACTTAACCAGCTCTCTCCTGATCTGCCTGAACTGCCAGTAATAAGCCATTTTCCTTTTTAGAGTTAGAATTTTAGTGCCTTGGTACATTAGTGTTTTGTGTATATGGGGTAATTTTGTTTAAGGTCTTTCTGAAGGCAGAACAATGGGTGCTAAATTATTTTAATAAGCCATGTGTCAGATAATGACATTTTAGTCAATGATGGACCACATATAGGAAGGTGGTCCCATAAGATTATGATAGCCTATTTTTACAGTACCTTTTCTTTGTTAAGAGATGTTTAGATACACAGATACTTACCATTGTGTTACAATTGCCTTCAGAATTCAGTACAGTAACATGTATAGGTTTGTAGCTTAGGAGCAATAGGCCAGTCCACAAAGCCCAAGTGTGTGGTACGCTATACCATAGGTTTGTGTAAGTACACTCTATGATGTTTGCACAAGGATGAAATTGCTGGATAATATATTTCTCAGAACATATCTTTGTTGTTAAGTGATGAATGGCTGTATTAGTGAGGTTTCCATTACATTAACAAAGCTCTGTATTTCAGAAGACGGAAAATAATACTATAAAATGAAGTCTAAGGAAAACAAGGGTAAATTACATGTTTACAAGTCCAAGATATTGCTGAAAGCTGGCATTTTTTATATTTTTAAAGAGTATATTTACATTAACAGTAGTCACTTGCAAAATATGAAAATTTAGTAACTATTACTAGTGCTTCCCACTGTATAGCTAATCACTAAATGTAATAAATAGCAATATGAAAAAGAAGAAAGCTTTGCTTACACACGTTGGATGTATACACACTAACACAATGTTACTGGAAGATATTACAGCAGAAAAATGTGAATAAATATTATATGAGCAAGGCATCATGGATGACAAAAATAAAGGATTATTGTTAACTTTGTATTGATCATTAACAGATAAATTAGGTCATCATGTAAGATATAAGAGTTCACAAAAGGCTTCTCTAACTAGGTATGAATCTTACCAAAAAAAAAAAAAAAAAAAAGAAGAAGAAAAAAAAGAAAAAACAGAAGAAAATAAGACAAGACCATCTGGCCTAACTTTCACTATTATACTTCACAATAAGAATGATGTGATTGTTTCACTGTGTGGGTGTGTGATTCAATTATCAGTAATTTAAAATATTCACTCATGAAACAATAAATATTTATATAAATCTGTTGACATTGATTATTATAATTAATTTTCAAGTAGTTTTTCATGTAAATGAAGGAGAGGTGTTCATGGACTCTATTTTGAATATGAGGAAAATAATAAACAATTTAAAAGATAACGTTATTTGTTTTTAGCTACAGAAAGAATAATTCTGTGAGTTTTAAGAAGTAACTTCAGGAGGAGAACAGAAGGAAACATGTAGGACCAAAAGGATTTGAGAAATTTGTGACATGAGTATATTTAGCATATAACGTCCATCAAATATCATATACTAAATATCAAATTACAATGAATAATAAAACTATAACATGATTAAATAGAATCCAGTTTAAGTAAGAACTGTCAAAACCAGGCCGGGTCTCTTTTTGAATAGGGTCACAGTTGAAAAATTCAATAGGAATTAGGCATATAGGCATACATCATTCTATTATGCTTCGCAGATATTGTGTATTTTACAAATTGAAGGTTTGTGGCAACCCTGCGTTAAACAAGTCTATAGGTATGATTTTTTCAACAGCACGTGCTCACTTTGTAACTCTGTGTCACATCTTAATAATTACCATAATATTTCAAGCTTTTTCATTATTATTTTATCTGTTATAGTGATCTTTGATTAGTGATTTTTGATGTTACTAACGTAATTGTTTTCCGGCACTGTAAACCACACCCATATAAGATGGTAAACTTAATCAGTAAATGTGTATGTTCTGACTGCTCCACCAACTGGCCATTCCTTCATTTCTCTCCTTCTCTTGGGCCTCCATATTCCCAGAAACAAAACAACATTGATATTAGGGTACTTAATAATGCTACAAAGGCCTCTAAGTGTTCAAGTGAAAGGAATAGTCACACATTTCTCACTTGAAGTAATATACTAGAAATAATTAAGATTAGTGAGGAAGGCATGTTGAAAGCTGAGACAGGCCAAAAGGTAGTCCTCTAGAGCCAAACAGTCAGTCAGGTTGTGCATATAAAGGAAAAGTTCTTGAAGGAAATTAAAAGCGCTACTCCAGTGAACACACGCCTGATAAGAAAGCAAAACAGCCTTATTGCTAACGTGGAGAAAGTTTTAGTAGTCTGGATAGAAGATTAAATCAACCACAACAAAGCCTAATCCAAAGCAAGGCCCTAACTCGCTCTTCAATTTTATGAATGTGAGGAAGCTGCAGAAGAAAAGCCTGAAGCTAGCAGAGGTGGGTTCATGAGGTTTAAGGAAAGTGACCATCTCCATAACATAAAAGCATAAGGTGAAGCAGCAAATGCTGATGTAGAAGCTGCAGCAAAGTTATCCATAAGATCTAGCTAAGACCACTGATGAAGGTGGCTACACTATATAACAGATTTTCAATATGGACCAAAAAGACCTTCTATTGGAAGAGAATGCCCTCTAGGACTTTCTCAGCTAGAGAGGAGAAGTCAATACCTGGCTTTAAAGCTTCAAAGAACAGGCTGACTCTCTTGTTAGGGGCCAATGCAGCTGGTAACTTTAAGTTGAGGCAAATGCTCATTTACCATTCTCAATACTCTAGGGCCCTTAAGAATTATGCTAAATATGCTCTGCCCATGCTCCATAATGGTACAATGAAGCCCAGATGACAGTATATCTCTTTACGGCATGGTTTATTGAACATTTTAAGCTCATTGTTGAGACCTACTGCTCAGAAAAAAATATTTCTTTCAACATATTACATCTCCTTGACAATGTACATGGTAATTCAAGAGCTCTGATGGGGATGTACAAGAAGATTGATGTGATATGCCTGTTAACACAACATCCATTGTGCAGCCTGTGGATAAAGGAGTAATTTTGACTTTCAAGTCTTATTATTTAAGAAATACATTTTGTAAGGCTGTATCTGGAATAGATAGTGATTTCTCTGATGGATCTGGGCAAAGTAAGCAAAAAATCTTCAGGAAAGTATTGACCCTTCTAGATGCCATTAACAACATTTGTGATTCATAGGAAGAAGCCAAAGTACCATCATCAGCAGGACCTTGGAAGAAGTTGATTCCAACCCTCATAGATGACTTTGAGAGGTTCAAGGCTTCAGTGTAGGAAGTAACTGCAGATGAAGTGAAAATAGCAAGAAAACTAGAACTAAAAGTAGAGCCTAAAGATATGATTGCATTGCTATAAAATCATGATAAAAACTTGAATGGATTAAAAGTTGCTTCATATGCATGAGCAAAGAAAGTGGTTTCTTGAGATAGAATCTACTTCTGAGGAAAATGCTGTGAACATTGTTGAAATAACAAAGGATGTAGAGTATTACATCAACTTTGTTGATAAAACAGTGGAGAGTTTGAGATGATTGACTCCAATTTTGAAAGAAGTTCTACTGTCAAACAGCATTTGCATGCTGTAGAGGAATCTTTTGTGAAAATAAGAGTCAATTTATGTGGCAAACTTCATTGTTATCTTATTTTAAGAAATGCCACAGCCACATCAACCTTCAGCAAGCACACCCTAATCAGTCTGCAGCCAACATCACTGAGGAAGGCTCTCCATCAAAGAAAAAGATTATGACTCAATGAAGACTCAGATGACTGTTAACATTTTTTAGCAATAAAGTATTTTTAAACTAAGGAATACACATATTTGAGACAAAATACCATTGCACATTTAATAGCTACACCATAGTGTAAATGTAACTTTTATATGCACTGAGAAATAAAAAGTTGTGTGACTCACTTCATTGTGATACTCACTTTATTATGGTATCCTGGAACTGAACCCACAATATCACTGAGATATAACTACATTTTATCATCCTATCTCTAAGATTTCAAACTATTACTCTTTGGAATCCAATGTGGTACTAGCAGTGTTGAAATAAGCTGAAGATTAGAGCCAACTGCTGCTCCAGAGTGAAATGCTTATATTGGCATTAAATTACTAACAAGAATAGCAATCAAACAAGAACAAGGAAATTTCTCTTATCATCCCACCTTTTAATCTCTCTGTGCTGGTGGCATCTATTGTCACAACCTATTAAGATGATTAACTGATAAATAAAATTTTATTACAGTGTCCCAATTAGTGGTATACTGCTATATGTTTAACAGATTCTGAAAAAGCCCTTATTTTTAGAGCTTGCCTATTTTTATGGTGTACATATTTCCATCATAATTGATTTCAATATATCAACATGATGAAACAGTACAAAGATATTACTCAGCTACAATACAAATACAGTTGATGTAAATTACTTCAAAGTAGATAATAAGAAGATGTAGCACTTAAGCAGTGATATTTTGAGTATTCATTATTATATTTAGTATTTATTTAATATTAGGTTTACATATTTTTAAAATAATAACTATTTAACAGCCAGCTCTCAAAATTCCTGAAAATTTGACAATCGGCTCTTGTATGTTGGTATGATTTGGCTCTATCACACTACTGGATCTCAGCCCAACATTGCAAAGTGAGGACAGAAGAATAGATTTGGGCCAGAGGCAAGAGCTTAAAAACAAGCACAGTTCACTGTTTTAGTTATTAAGCATTTATATACATTTATTTGAACAACCTTATATGCTTCTCTTTAACAAGAATCAACTAGTCTTTGTGCAAACAAAGATGTACTACTCATCCTCATTCCAAAAAGGATAGACACAAAATTCCACAGTACCTGTCTCCATCCCCAAGCAATGATAATACTCCTTTTATTCAGCCACAGTTCTACTTGAATGTATGGAAAACTAAAGAATAAATTCTAACATTAACAATTTCCAACAATCCTTATATGAAATGATAAGAGGAAAGGGAAAGGAAAAATCAAAATAGTTAACATAGACAAATATATGTGTATATAATAAGCAAAGGAGATGGTATGTACAGCTACTACTGTCCTTTTTTCTACAAATGGCCATAAAGTTGTAGTCGATATTTATAACTCATTCCATAGGTCATTCCATTTTCCCTTAAGTCAACAATTTCTATTGTTGTGATTCTTTACCTGATGATTAACTAGAAAAAAAAAAATCACTTTTCCCCCGCAGTGGTTTTCCTTTAACTTTTATCTTTGGATGTGGGAGTAATAATCATCTGATAGAATTCCCAGTGTTTCAGACAAAGTCATCACATAGCGAAAATCTATTTTATTCTTAATAATCAGGAACTATTATTTCTATTATCTTCTTCTTTACGTATTGGCTAATTGAAATAGAGCCCAAAATGGCCAAGTGATGGATAACTTTGAGATCAATGGAGCCATTGTTATGTGTTCTGATAAAAGCTTTCCTCCCCTGATAATTAAGACCCCAAATCAGTAGTCCCCAAATTTCTGTGTCAGGAATAAAAATTCTCTGATTGAATTATTAGGTATAATAGCAAGAAGAGTCATTTTTACTTCTTCTGGAAAAAAGAGCACTATGTATTGATTGCCGATTAAATATACAATCTATAGTATGTAAGATAGTGCCTGTATTAGGATTCTCCAGAGGGACAGAATTAATAGGATATATGGATATATAAAAGGGAGTTTATTACGGAGAATTGGCTCACAAGATCACAAGGTGAAGTCCCACTATAGGCCATCTGCAAGCAGAAGAAGAAAGAAACCAATAGTGGCTCAGTCTGAATCCAAAAGCCTCAAAAGTAGGGAAGCCAACAGTGCAGCCCTCAATCTGAGGCCAAAGAGCCCGAGAAACCCCCGGCAAACCACTGTAAGTCCAACAGTCCAAAGGCCAAAGAACATGGAGTCTGATGTCCAGGGGCAAGAGGAACGGACGGAAGTATCCAGCACCGGAGAAAGATGAAAGCCAGAAGACCCAGCAAGCCAGGTTATCCCACCTTCTTCCGCCTGCTTTGTTCCAGTTGCGCTGGCAGCCGATTGGATGGTGCGCACCTACACTAAGGGTGGGTCTTCCTCTCCCAGTGCACTGACTCAATGTTAATCTCCCTGGCAACACCCTCACTGACATATCCAGAAACAATACTTAATTACCTACCTAGGCATCCTTCAATCCAATCAAGTTGCCGCCTAATATTAATCATCACAGTGCCCAATATTTCAAGGCATTTATTTTAAAACTAGCACCATAACCGAGTCTTTAATAGGCTTTTTAAAAAACCATTCTCTCAGACAAGCTTCTTCAGAGTGGTGAGTTTTGTGGTAAGACCAGTGATTCTATGGGAATGACCATTGCTGTACCTCTTTTACAGTAAAATGAGTTCCTTGGTGATGAAAAGTATCACATGATATATGTGTGGAGTAAGTTATTCCACAAGTTTACAGATGGTAATGTTGACAGGGAAAGCATCCATACCCACAATTCACTGCTCTCCCATTGGCCCAGTTTAAAGCAAATATTTAAACATTTTCTAACAGGATAGACCTTATATTAAATGCTTTTACCATAAAAGGAGAAAAATAAAATGGGAAGAATGAAAGAAAACTTCAGGAGAAGATGGATACGTTTATGGCATTGGTAGTTTGACAGCGTATATTTACCTGAAAAGGCATCAAGTTGTATGCATTAAACAGCTTTTTGTATGTCAATTATATCTCAAGCCGCTAAAAGTAAAAATAAAAGTTAACAGAAAGGGGAAAATCCCTCTTTCCTTTCTCCTAGCTTCCAGTTTTTCCTCTAGTTCTCCGTATTGGCAGGAAGCCAGTTTACAAAGGAAAACTTGTTTGCCGTCTAACCCCAGCAGCAACACAAAGCTGACTATAGAAGAGTAGATTTGAATTTGTAAATCTAGCTTTAAACCAGAACATTCCATCTCTTAGCAACTCAGCATTTATATTCCACTTGCATAAAAACACCTAGTCATGTATTATGTAATTACTGAGAACCTGTTCAATTTATACTTTGTGCTAGGTGCTAAGGATAAATTGGTGATCAAAAACATGTCTGGGCTCTATGAAACTTACATTATCTTCCTAGATATTAACGAAATCATCCCCTTGGTTATGTATAACTGCAAACTGAAAGTAACATAGGTCTATGAAAAAAATATTACAAATAATCTGGAAGTAATTAAAGAAGTATTTCCCTGAGGAAGTTTCTCCTAGCTGAGAGCTAAAGGATTAGAAAGAGTTAACTCAATCAAGTAGAAGGTGGCTGTGTGTTGGGAACATATCATTTCAGATGAAAGGAACAACCTGTGCAAAGGCCTTATGGTGGGTGTGAATGTGGTATAACTGTGAAGAACTAAGGGAGCTGAGTGTCTGGGCTGCAAAGGTTTAAAAGCAATTTATGGGAGTTGAAGCTTGCCAGGAAGGCAGGATTTAGACCCAGAATTTTATAAGATTTTGGTTCAGATTCTAAGCAGCAAATCTTGCTGAAGAATTTTAAGGGAGACATTTCAGTTTTGACAGTTTTAAAATAAATGTTCTACAATTTGTGCAGGTCTGAGTTGATAAATGGGGATCAGTTAATAAGCAATCCTGGTAAGAGATGAAAGTCGCTCTAGAGTATTGGCAGTGGAGATGGACAGAAGTGGAGAAATATAAGATATATTTAGAAAATAAAACCAACAAATATTGCTGACAAATTGTAAGAAAGATGAAGATGTCAAAAATGCCTCTTATATTTCTGGCTTATGTAACTTTATTGATGTTGGTACTATGGACTGATAGCACACAAGAGAAGAGGACATCCCTGGATTTATTGAATCATCCAAGTAAAGGTATCTAATAAGTGTATAATTAGAATTTTCTATGAAAAGTACATTTAAAAACAAGCCAAACTAAACATATAAATACAATTTTATTTAAAACGATAGAAATGTCTGTTCATGGCTGTCAGGTTTTAAAATGTGCTCTTTGTCATTAATCTGTCACTATTCTCATTTCCCAAGTTCTTTTCACTCTTAACACTTCCTTTTAAATTTAAAATCTAATCCAATATTCTTATGCATTATTTTACTCTCTTTTTAAAGTGATTAAATCAAAACAAAGAAGAAATTGAGAGATCACACTAATCCAGTAAGATCTATTAATCTAGTTTAGCAACTGGTCACTTGTGCTAGTTTCTGGTTCTCTCTGCCTCACATTCAAATCATTTTCTGTCCTTTTGTACATGAACTGTGATCCAATAGGCTGAACCCTGGGCACTGCCTCCTAGGCTGTCTCACTGTCCATTTGGCCAGTAGATGACACCTGCTGAAGAGTGAAGCAGAAGAAAAGAGACATAGGAGTATTTATTTCCCATTCTCTTCAGTTTTGGCAGTAGTTAGATCTCCTCATGATGACAGTTCCTGCTGGGAATCCCTTATTTTCTATCTCCCATGCTCATTGGACTCCTGAAACATTCTTTCCTCCCCTTTCCCCTGAAGGACTAGTGGTGGTGATGGGTTTCTACAATTGCTAGAAGGTTGCTTCAATATCCTTTGTTGATTCACCTGTACTAATAGTTTATTTATTAAGCTCAGTTCATTTGAAGTTTGGGTCAAATTATTCTGTTTCTTGCTACGATACTAAATAGTTCTATACTTCAGCTTTATTTGAGCTGAAGAGTATAAAGCATTTTCTTTGCCAAGTCATTCGCTTTTCATTCTAGCCAGCAACCTCTAAATTGGGGCTCAACAAACTTGCTGTGTAAAGGAACAAACAGTATTTAAATTCTGTGGATCATACCTCCTATTCCATAACTACTCATGCTTGACATTGTAGCATAAAAGCAACAATAGACAGTATGTCAATGAATGAGCATGGCTGTGTTCCAATGAATCCTTATTTACAAAAACAGGTACAGAGGCCAAATTTTGCCCAATGGCCATAGTTTGCCAAATTCTGTTTTAAGCCAACTAACATTCAAATTAAAAAAACTGCAGTCATACATTTACTTACCTGGCAGACATTATAATTTTCCTAAAGCTATATAATAGTATAGTTTTCAATATTTAATTAAGTGCTCAGTTTTGACAAATATGGCTTATGAAATGACCTGTGTAAGGATAAGGGTTAACATAGAAATCATGTCATAGGTAATTTGGTAAAATCTAGGAACTAATGAGAAAGTGCAAGTGAAGTACTTTGAAAAAATTTGATGTACCATACATAAATAAAATATTGTCGATGCTTCAAAGACCCTTGGACTATAACTGTCATAAATTATGTGTGTAATATACTAAGTGCATAATGAATTACAACCAAATCTTTAGTTATTTGTATAAAGAATATTTATTTAATGGAATATTTGTAACCAATTTTCAGAGCTTGACACTTCAAAATTCCTCAACTAAGAGTTGTTACTTGCCCAGGAGATATAATTTTATTTTAATATTAACATGTAGAAAAAAATTACAAGATAAAACATATACTTCTTTGGGTTTCACACAAAAACATAAATTAGCATGGCAGTTTATATCTTTTGCAATTACTATGCGTACCTCCCTTAATTTGTCTTGTACCAAAGTCCCATGTCATCCAGTAAACTAATCCTACTCTCCTTTCTTCCTCTCATGTTCATAGTCATATTCTGAAAATCTAAATAGTACTATTATTTAATGAAGAACCACATAGAACAAGAAAAAAATCAAAATCAAGATTACTGAAATTCCTGCTGTCCGCAGAAATTTCAGCTTTAACACATGGTAGCTAGGAGCACTAACTTACAAATAGAATTTGCTATATGAAACCTGGTAGAAATATTTTAATAAATGCTAATGATCATGGATAAATTCTTAACAACTCACATAGAGAACAGAGAGAACTATAAATATCACCTTTAAAAAAGCAAGATGAGACAGCTTTTAATATTAAGGCATTGGGAACATATGGTTTGTTTGCAAAATCTGGAAATATCCCACTTGGGCATAGAGAAAGAAATGAAAAATAAGAAGCTCAAAGGACAAACTTCTCTCTTTGCAATCTTAGATGTCTACAGGGTTTTGGTTCAGGACATCTTCCTGCCCTCAAAGATTTTAAGTAAAAATAGCTAAAATCCTTAACATTTAGTTTCTTGTAAATAAGTGTAACCTAAAATCCTTATTTTAGAAACTATTTTCAACTTAGAAAATAATTTTAACAAAAAGAATTTAATTGCTTTTCAAGAATGTGAAAACTTCTGAGTGGATAGTGTCTTAAAAGATAACATTCAATTTAGTTTAGAAAATAATGTGTGTTGAACTCTTAGTTTTTGGAAGATATTTACTCATGGTAACCACATCTTACAAATGATGAAACTGAGGGCTTTTGAAGGTTAAGTAACATGACTAAAACTGCATAGTAAGTGATAGAGCTGAAATTTGAACTTAGTTTTATGGCTCACCTACCCGTTAGGCATCCTTTGTAAAGTTTATAGTATGAAACAGCTTACTATATTTAGCCCTATATTCCTTATTATATCTTCAGTTCAAATAATCTTATATCAAGTAGGTATTTATGAGCAAAGGCAATTAGCAGAATAGCATTGAGTCTTCTACTGATCCTGAAGGTTAATATATCTTCTAGTCTTAACAAAGTATCAAAAAATAAAAATTTTCATGATAAGAGGAACTTTTGCACTGGCATTTTCAGAGAAACTTCTCAATTTTATAAATATAAATAAATTATACTTATTTACAAGAAACTAAATGAAACTAAATGTTAAAAAATAGTAACAGATATAACTAATATGTATTCATTACATTAGCATATGCCAGCTGCTCTGTCAAGTATTTTGCATGTATTATATTTTGTTACACTTTTAAGATTATATCCATTATCACAATATCCATTTTAAAAGTGAAGAAATTAAGACATAGAGAGGGATTGTAATGCACAGAGCATGTAAAGAGGAAGTCTTTCATTTGAACCATGAAGTCTAAATCAGGGATACATGCTTTAAATCACTATACTACTTTTTAAAGAGAGTGCACTTCGATATCTGAAAGTTCTTTTGTTGACTAGGTGCTCATAAGTGGCTATTCAATTTGAGGGCACTGGAATCAAGTTCATTTGTTCTGCATAATAAAATTTGTTGGAAATTTAAAGCATTAGGCAACGAATGTGGGAGTTGGGCTAAGAGGAGCCAGTGATGTTAGATTTTTTGCAGGAATGGTATAGAAGGAGGACATTCTAAGTGCTGGTGCATCTGGGAAGATTTGTTAAATGTATATTTATGAGATTTAGTGCTATGTTGCATATAATCTAAAATCTTCTGTCTTCCCTGGAAAATCTTCAGTAAAAATCCATGTATCTCTCCAACATTTTGGTAAAGTGAAAATAACCCAAACAATTGGTGAGGGGTGGAGGTGGTAGGAGATAAAAAGTTTTAATATTCTGTCTTCTAAATAGCTCAAGGCCTAGACAAAATGAATTCACAGACACATTTAGAAAATAATGATACAGCTGTGTTTTAAGATACAGTTCTTACATAATAAGAACCTCTAAAACATGCTTGTCTGCTTGAAGGCTCAGGAAACTCTGTCTTTCTCTTGAGCTTTTAGTCTATCTTTATCTTTTTTGTCAATATTAAAAACAAAATTGGTCTGGCTTGCCTTTCTTAGATTGTCTGCTACGAATTTCAAATTCACCCTTCCTCTACTGTTATTTTTTTTTTTCACACAGTATCCAAAATGAACTTTGAAAACCTTAAGTAACATCCTGTCTTTCCCATGTTTCAAACCTTTTTGGCCTCCTATTGTTCTCGCAACAAAATTGAACATCTTCACGGTGGCCTACAAGGTGAATTAGACCTTGCCTTTTTCTCTCATTTCATCTTATGCCATGTTTACTGTGCTCCACTCACTCTAGCTTTCTTGCTGTCCGTGGAAACACACAAAATGTGGCCTCATCCCAGGCCCTTTTCCAAATGTGTTTCCTTTTGCGTGGAACACTGTTTCCCCAAAAGATGACCTCTTCTCACTTCATTCAGGTCTCATCTCAAATGACTTTACAAAAGAAGAGACTTATTTGAAACTCTATCTAACATGATGCCTTCCTTTGTCACTTTTTTTTTTTTGTTTTGTTTTTTAATCTTTTTTTTTTTTAATTATACTTTAGGTTTTAGGGTACATGTGCACCATGTGCAGGTTTGTTACATATGTATCCATGTGCCATGTTGATTTCCTGCACCCATTAACTCGTCATTTAGCATTAGGTATATCTCCTAATGCTGTCCCTCCCCCCTCCCCCCACCCCACAACAGTCCCTGCAGTGTGATGTTCCCCTTCCTGTGTCCATGAGTTCTCATTGTTCAATTCCCACCTATGAGTGAGAACATGCGGTGTTTGGTTTTTTGTCCTTGCGATAGTTTACTGAGAATGATGTTTTCCAGTTTCATCCATGTCCCTACAAAGGACATGAACTCATCATTTTTTATGGCTGCATAGTATTCCATGGTGTATATGTGCCACATTTTCTTAATCCAGTCTATTGTTGGACATTTGGGTTGGTTCCAACTCTTTGCTATTGTGAATAGTGCCACAATAAACATACGTGTACATGTGTCTTTATAGTAGCATGATTTATAGTCCTTTGGGTATATACCCAGTAATGGGATGGCTGGGTCAAATGGTATTTCTAGTTCTAGATCCCTGAGGAATCGCCACACTGACTTCCACAATGGTTGAACTAGTTTACAGTCCCACCAACAGTGTAAAAGTGTTCCTATTTCTCCACATCCTCTCCAGCACCTGTTGTTTCCTGATTTTTTAATGATGGCCATTCTAACTGGTGTGAGATGGTATCTCATTGTGGTTTTGATTTGCATTTCTCTGATGGCCAGTGATGATGAGCATTTTTTCATGTGTTTTTTGGCTGCATAAATGTCTTCTTTTGAGAAGTGTCTGTTCATGTCCTTTGCCCACTTTTTGATGGGGTTGTTTGCTTTTTTCTTGTAAATTTGTTTGAGTTCATTGTAGATTCTGGATATTAGCCCTTTGTCAGATGAGTAGGTTGCAAAAATTTTCTCCCATTCTGTAGGTTGCCTGTTCACTCTGATGGTAGCTTCTTTTGCTGTGCAGAAGCTCTTTAGTTTAATTAGATCCCACTTGTCAATTTTAGCTTTTGTTGCCATTGCTTTTGGTGTTTTAGACATGAAGTCCTTGCCCACGCCTATGTCCTGAATGGTATTGTCTAGGTTTTCTTGTAGGATTTTAATGGTTTTAGGTCTAACATTTAAGTCTTTAATCCATCTTGAATTAATTTTTGTATAAGGAAGGGATCCAGTTTCAGCTTTCTACATATGCCTAGCCAGTTTTCCCAGCACCATTTATTAAATAGGGAATCCTTTCCCCATTTCTTGTTTTTGTCAGGTTTGTCAAAGATCAGATAGTTGTAGATATGTGGCATCATTTCTGAGGGCTCTGTCCCGTTCCATTGATCTATGTCTCTGTCTATGTACTGGTACCATGCTGTTTTGGTTACTGTAGCCTTGTAGTATAGTTTGAAGTCAGGTAGCGTGACGCCTCCAGCTTTGTTCTTTTGGCTTAGGATTGACTTGGTGATGCGGACTCTTTTTTGGTTCCATATGAACTTTAAAGTAGTTTTTTCCAATTCTTTGAGGAAAGTCATTGGTAGCTTGATGGGGATGGCATTGAATCTATAAATTACCTTGGGCAGTATGGCCATTTTCACGATATTGATTCTTCCAACCCATGAGCATGGAATGTTCTTCCATTTGTTTGTATCCTCTTTTATTTCATTGAGCAGTGGTTTGTAGTTCTCCTTGAAGAGGTCCTTCACATCCCTTGTAAGTTGGATTCCTAGGTATTTTATTCTCTTTGAAGCAATTGTGAATGGGAGTTCACTCATGATTTGGCTCTCTGTTTGTCTGTGATTGGTGTACAAGAATGCTTGTGATTTTTGTACATTGATTTTGTATCCTGAGACTTTGCTGAAGTTGCTTATCAGCTTAAGGAGATTTTGGGCTGAGACAATGGGGTTTTCTAGATATACAGTCAAGTCTTCTGCAAACAAGGACAATTTGACTTCCTCTTTTCCTAATTGAATACCCTTTATTTCCTTCTCCTGCCTGATTGCTCTGGCCAGAACTTCCAGCACTATGTTGAATAGGAACGGTGAGAGAGGGCATCCCTGTCTTGTGCCAGTTTTCAGAGGGAATGCTTCCAGTTTTTGCCCATTCAGTATGATATTGGCTATGGGTTTGTCATAGATAGCTCTTATTATTTTGAGATACGTCCCATCAATACCTAATTTATTGAGAGTTTTTAGCATGAAGGGTTGTTGAATTTTGTCAAAGGCCTTTTCTGCATCTATTGAGATAATCATGTGGTTTTTGTCTTTGGTTCTGTTTATATGCTGGATTACATTTATTGATTTGCGTATGTTGAACCAGCCTTGCATCTCAGGGATGAAGCCCACTTGATTATGGTGGATAAGCTTTTTGATGTGCTGCTGGATTCGGTTTGCCAGTATTTTATTGAGGATTTTTGCATCAATGTTCATCCAGGATATTGGTGTGAAATTCTCTTTTTTGGTTATGTCTCTGCCAGGCTTTGGTATCAGGACGATGCTGGCTTCATAAAATGTGTTAGGGAGGATTCCCTCTTTTTCTATCAATTGGAATAATTTCAGAAGGAATGGTACCAGTTCCTCCTTGTACCTCTGGTAGAATTCGGCTGTGAATCCATCAGGTCCTGGACTCTTTTTGGTTGGTAAGCTATTGATTATTGCCACAATTTCAGAACCTGTTATTGGTCTATTCAGAGATTCAACTTCTTCCTGATTTAGTCTTGGGAGGGTGTATTTGTCAAGGAATTTATCCATTTCTTCTAGATTTTCTAGTTTATTTGCATAGAGATGTTTGTAGTATTCTCTGATGGTAGTTTGTATTTCTGTGGGATCGGTGGTGATATCCCCTTTTTCATTTTTTATTGCATCTATTTGATTCTTCTCTCTTTTCTTCTTTATTAGTCTTGCTAGCGGTCTATCAATTTTGTTGATCTTTTCAAAAAACCAGCTCCTGGATTCATTAATTTTTTGAAGGGTTTTTTGTGTCTCTATTTCCTTCAGTTCTGCTCTGATTTTAGTTATTTCTGGCCTTCTGCTAGCTTTTGAATGTGTTTGCTCTTGCTTTTCTAGTTCTTTAAATTGTGATGTTATGGTGTCAATTTTGGATCTTTCCTGCTTTCTCTTGTGGGCATTTAGTGCTATAAATTTCCCTCTACACACTGCTTTGAACGTGTCCCAGAGATTCTGGTATGTTGTGTCTTTGTTCTCGTTGGTTTCAAAGAACATCTTTATTTCTGCCTTCATTTCTTTATGTACCCAGTAGTCACTCAGGAGCAGGTTGTTCAGTTTCCATGTAGTTGAGCAGTTTTGAGTGAGTTTCTTAATCCTGAGTTCTAGTTTGATTGCACTGTGGTCTGAGAGACAGTTTGTTATAATTTCTGTTCTTTTCCATTTGCTGAGGAGAGCTTTACTTCCAACTATGTGGTCAATTTTGGAATAGGTGTGGTGTGGTGCTGAAAAAAATGTATATTCTGTTGATTTGGGGTGGAGAGTTCTGTAGATGTCTATTAGGTCCACTTTGTGCAGAGCTGAGTTCAATTCCTGGATATCCTTGTTAACTTTCTGTCTCATTGATCTGTCTAATGTTGACTGTGGGGTGTGAAAGTCTCCCATTATTATTGTGTGGGAGTTTAAGTCCCTTTGTAGGTCACTCAGGACTTGCTTTATGAATCTGGGTGCTCCTGTGTTGGGTGCATATATATTTGGTATAGTTAGCTCTTCTTGTTGAATTGGTCCCTTTACCATTATGTAATGGCCTTCTTTGTCTGTTTTGATCTTTGTTGGTTTAAAGTCTATTTTATCAGAGACTAGGATTGCAACCCCTGCCTTTTTTTGTTTTCCATTTGCTTGATAGATCTTCCTCCATCCCTTTATTTTGAGTCTATGTGTGTCTCTGCACGTGAGATGGGTTTCCTGAATACAGCACACTGATGGGTCCTGACTCCTTATCCAGTTTGCCAGTCTGTGTCTTTTCGTTGGAGCATTTAGCCCATTTACATTTAAAGTTAATATTGTTATGTGTGAATCTGATCCTGTCATTATGGTGTTGGTTGGTTATTTTGCTCGTTAGTTGCTGCAGTTTCTTCCTAGCCTCAATGATCTTTACAATTTGGCATGTTTTTGCAGGGGCTGGTACTGGTTGTTCCTTTCCATGTTTAGTGCTTCCTTCAGGCTCTTTTAGGGCAGGCCTGGTGGTGACAAAATCACTCAGCATTTGCTTGTCTGTAAAGTATTTTATTTCTCCTTCACTTATGAAGCTTAGTTTGGCTGGATATGAAATTCTGTGTTGAAAATTCTTTTCTTTAAGAATGTTGAATATCGGCCCCCACTCTCTTCTGGCTTGTAGAGTTTCTGCTGAGAGATCAGCTGTTAGTCTCATGGGCTTCCCTTTGTGGGTAACCTGACCTTTCTCTCTGGTTGCCTTAACATTTTTTCCTTCATTTCAACTTTGGTGAATCTGACAATTATGTGTCTTGGAGTTGTTCTTCTCGAGGAGTATCTTTGTGGCATTCTCTATATTTCCTGAATCTGAATGTTGGCCTGCCTTGCTAGATTGGGGAAGTTCTCCTGGATAATATCTTCCAGAGTGTTTTCCAACTTGGTTCCATTCTCCCCGTCATTTTCAGGTACACCAATCAGACGTAGGTTTGGTCTTTTCACATAGTCCCAAATTTCTTGGAGGCTTTGTTCATTTCTTTTTATTCTTTTTTCTCTAAACTTCCCTTCTCGCTTCATTTCATTCATTTCATCTTCCATCAGCGATACCCTTTCTTCCAGTTGTTCACATCTGCTACTGAGGCTTCTGCAATCTTTGCGTAGTTCTCGAAACTTGGCTTTCAGCTCTATCAGCTCCTTTAAGCCCTTCTCTCCCTTGGTTATTCTAGTTATCCATTCTTCTAATTTTTTTTCAAAGTTTTTAACTTCTTTGCTATTGTTTTGAATTTCCTCCCGTAGCTCAGAGTAGTTTGATTGTCTGAAGCCTTCTTCTCTCAACTCGTCAAAGTCATCCTCCATCCAGCTTTGTTCCGTTGCTGGTGAGGAACTGTGTTCCTTTGGAGGAGGAGAGGTGCTCTGCTTTTTAGAGTTTCCAGTTTTTCTGCTCTGTTTTTTCCCCATCTTTGTGGTTTTATCTACTTTTGGTCTTTGATAATGGTGATGTACAGATGGGTTTTTGGTGTGGATGTCCTTTCTGTTTGTTAGTTTTCCTTCTACCAGAAAGGACCCTCAGCTGCAGGTCTGTTGGAGTTTACTAGAGGTCCACTCCAGACCCTGTTTGGCTGGGTGTCAGCAGCAGTGGCTGCAGAATAGCGGATTTTCGTGAGACCACCAATTCAGCTGTCTGATAGTTCCTCTGGAAGTTTTGTCTCACAGGAGTACCCGGCCGAGTGATGTGTCAGTCTGTCCCTACTGGGGGGGTGCCTCCCAGTTAGGCTGCTCAGGGATGAGGGACCCACTTTAGGAGGCAGTCTGTCCATTCTCAGATCTCCAGCTGTGTGCTGGGAGAACCACTACTCTCTTCAAAGCTGTCAGTCAGACAGGGACATTTAAGTCTGCAGAGGTTCCTGCTGAGTTTTTGTTTGTCTGTGCCCTGCCCCCAGAGGTGGAGCCTCCAGAGGCAGGCAGGCCTCCTTGAGCTGTGGTGGGCTCCACCCAGTTCGAGCTTCCTGGCTGCTTTGTTTACCTAAGCAAGCCTGGGCAATTGCGGGCGCCCCTCCTCTGGCCTCGCTGCCGCCTTGCAGCTTGATCTCAGACTGCTGTGCTAGCAATCAGCGAGACTCCGTGGGCATAGGACGCGCCGAGCCAGGTGTGGGACACAATCTCCTAGTGTGCCGTTTTCCAGGCCCGTTGGAAAAGCACAGTATTAGGGTGGGACTGACCCGATATTCCAGGTGCCGTCTGTTACCCCTTTCTTTGACTAGGAAAGGGAACTCCCTGACCCCTCGCACTTCCCGAGTGAGGCAATGCCTTGCCCTGCTTCGGCTCGCACACAGTGCGCTTCATCGACTGTCCTGCACCCACTGTTTGGCACTCCCTAGTGAGATGAAACCGGTACCTCAAACAGAAATGCAGAAATCACCCATCTTCTGTGTGGCTCAGGCTGGGAGCTGTAGACTGGAGCTGTTCCTATTCGGCCATCTTGGCTCCACGTCCTTCCTTTGTCATTTTTTATGTTACTTGGCTTTATTCATTATACTTATAACTACCTTATATGATCAGGTTTCCCCTGCCATAAAGTACATTCCATGAAAGAAAGGTCTTTTTTCTGGTTTGTTTTCTACTCCATCTCCACTGTAGGTAATCTATAAATAACTGTGGGTTAATGCATTAAATTTATCTTACTTTCTGGATCTATGGTATATTCATTTATTGTGTTTCTTTCCCCACATTTTTCTATATTTGTTTAATGTTTTCTTTGCTGTATTTTAGATTTCCTTTTAAATCCTGTCAGAGGCATTTGCAAAAGAATCAAACAAATGTCTGTATAAAATAAACAGAATATTTTCAAATATAAACAAGTGTCGCATCTGGGAAATATAAAATCTGGGAAATTTTTACCTTTGGTTTGACTGAGGCACCTGGGAAATTGAGAAGAAGAAGAAGTAAGGATTGCTCAGAAGGAGCTTATCAATATTAATTTATTTTGAGTCCTTCTACCTGATGCCCCCTAAAAAAATAGAGAAAAAGCAAAAGACAAAGATAGAAGAAAAGAGTGGGAGAGTGAAAAGGAGGACATGAAGGAAACAAGGAGGAAAATGAATAAAGGAGGGAGGAAAGGAAGGAGAGAAAGAAGAGAAAGAAGAAAATTATGATCAGTGATGAAGGCCAAATAAATACTAATCCTGGGAAGATGTATTCTATCATATGACTACTAAAAAAAGATTTATAGAAGTAGAAATTTGAATTAATGATCGAATGGGTCACTCCTGTTGCTATGTGGCATTCTGTAAAGGTTATAGACTTCAAAATTCCTTTTCTTTGTATATGGGGTCCAGTAATTTTCAAGAGATCCATAGTCCTGGGTAATGTCAACATCTTTGTATATGATCCACTCATTATCCTGGCTTCTCTAATTATTTTGCTGTCTGCTTTTCTTCCATTGCCTATTTTTCTGGCCCTAGATGAGATTATTTTCCTGAATTTCCATATCTTTGTAATCATTGTAAGCTGGAAAATGAATAACTTTTATTGCATGGCATCAAAACATTAAATGATGTAATATTTAATGTGTATATAGAGATTTTGGCTTTTGGGGTGAATGGTGGGAAACAAACAAAATGTGATAAAATTCTGGCTATTTCTTGATACAATGAGCAAAGTTCTGGAAGAAAGGGATAAAGTAAGAATAGAACTATTGGATTGTCAAGCAGACATAGAAAGAACTTCTGCATTGTGGAAGGAGATGCTTTCATGTTTCACCTGCCATTTAAGTTGATCAAAAGTTACATGATTTGGATTCTTAGAAAGCTCACAAAGAACTGCCTTTTAAATTCTGTGATCAGCATTTACAAAGTAGAAATACAGGTAGGAGGTAAGATAGTGGTGCCAAGTCTTTCTTAAGTACATTTCACTAAACATATCTTGTCATTCAATTACTGTGAGCCTGCCGTGACATTTTCCTCATTCAGCCTGTTGTTTCAAATTAACGTAAGGCAATGGCATTGTGCTGAAAGGACAAAGGGCCAAACAGAAAAAATTAAACCAACATGTAAAAGGTGAATATCTTAAAGACTATGTCACAGAACATTTTCTGTGATTATTTACCTATAATACAATAATAATGATAGTTGTAATATAACTAGAATAAAAATAATAGCTAAAGTTTAGATAGCACTCTAATTCAGGCACTGTTGTGACTGCTTGTCATGTATTAATTTAATCCTTTAACTGTTTAGGAGGCTACTATTGTTACTCTCATTTTATAAGAGATAAAGTGAGATTACAGAGATAGTAAGAAGCAGAGCTATGATTTGATATATGGTAACTCAAGCTTCAAAATCTATGTTTTCAACCATAACATCATCAGAAGCCCATTCTTTTGCCGAAGAAACTCCTGACCTTGCCTGAAATACCTTGGTGACTCTTCAAATATTGGGGTATTTCCTGAGACATCCAACCAACACCAAGGGGAAGTGGGCTATGAAAGTCAGCATGTTCCATGATGCCACTATGTTCATAGCAGAGATGGCAAGAGGTATCTTTCCCCTCAGCAGAACCAGGAACTGACAGCTTCATTCCCCAAGAACATCTTCTACTTTCAGATTAGGAAGTTCTTCCTCATCTGATCCCTCAGGATTCGATATATTCTAGAAATTAGCCGATGCTGTTTATTCCCTATTCCTTCCTTTCTGAATGGGAATTATTTTTAAAATTGTAATTTCCTGCTTTTTCTAAACTATTATGTATTGTATAACATCGACAATAGTGTTAGTGTCAGACAAGCTTTAAGGCTTAAATTTACAGGACTTCAGACCTTTAAGAAGCTATTTCTGGACCTGACAGAGCTTCAGTAATCACTAACCTTTGACTGGAGAGAGTCACTAGATGAGACTAGCTTGGGAAGGAGTGAATGGGAATGAAAGGAAGTATATAAATGATTGATTGTGGTATAGCAAGAGATAGCCTGAAGAAGATAGTTCTAATTTTTCTATCAAATATCTTTTCCTTCACCTCTTATTTACTAACAATATTTATTTTAGGTTGTCGATCAGGGTGGAATATATCCCCTTTCCCATGTTCTCCCCCTCCCCTACCAAAAAAAAAAAAAAAAGAAATACCATGTCTCAGGGTTCCTTGTAACTATAGCCAAAAGGAAATAAACTGAGAATTCTGGGGTTTTCTAAGAATTTTTTTTTCTTAGTTTTAGGAGATATGACTTTCCCTTTGTTCCTGTACATGTCCTTCTTCTTAGTTGGAATACATATAGGGAAACTGGAAGCAGATCTACCATCTTAGATCATGAGGATGAAAACCATGCACTCAGTTTGGCAGAGCAGCAAGGAGCTTCATCACCTACTCAGAGAACATCACTGACCGTGAAGTACCTGTTTTCTGACTTTATGTTGGAACAGAGGAGTAGCGTTTCATCACATGTAGGCAAATATTTAAAACTAATATAACTGATCCAATTAAGCTTACATCTTTAATTCCCTCCACACACACACTAATAAAAAACCAAATTTTATTTCCATAGTGCTTCTAACAAGAAACAAGGCCATTAGGTAGTTTGTATTTAATTTCTAGAACTATCTTAGTGACATTTTTCACAGAGAGGTTTCCCAAACTCAGAGTAATCCTGTACTCCTCATTAGAAGTTGTCCTGTAGATAGAAATGGTCACACCCATTTTTCTATCCCTACTATTATGAATTTAGAATATGGTCCACTTGCTATGGGAAGGCGAACTCAATTGTGCTAGTTTGGGCCCTCACAATGGCTCCCTCATGACCACAATGGACATGTTTCCTGGGACATCAATAAGTTTTCCCTGAATTCTTACCTTCTCCCACATCATTGCATCTCCTCATTTATATTTTTCTTGTTTTTAAGTTTGTGGTATGCTTCTAGCGTCAACTCTTCTTTTTCGGACTGTTGGAAGACTTTTTTTCATGCTTGTTTTTCTTCTCTTCAAACAGTTTAGTCAGGGTGCAAGAAGGTTGTTCAGAGTCAATTTTATGTCATCTTTCCTCAAAGTCTTTCTTCAAAATTAATCTTATTCTTAGGAACAGTATTGACAAAATTGTATATAAACAATGTAATACTTATTTCTTAGCCTTTTATAAAGAGTCATATCAGTATTTTGTTTTTAAGGAAGGGGTTAAAAAAACAGTAGAAAGTATCATATAAACATTTTGTATGTACTTATACATCCCTTTAAAAAATGAAGTAAGGAACACACATGTTTTATTCCATCTTTCTGTCTTCCAGATTTCATTGTTGTCTTCGCATTTTTAGTCCTTCTTGAAGTTCTCTTTATGACCTTACATAATAAACTTTAAATCCTGTTTATTAATGTATCTGCATTAAACTTCATCTATTGATGCCATCCTAAGGAAATACAATTAATGTTCTTACTATATTCTTATCCTTATTTGCCTCCCCCTTCTTCTGAAAAATTTTTGCCATATTATTACAAAATGGATAGCATTTACTTTCTGTGACCTCACTTTTTAACAGTTTTTAAACCTAAATTTTATATTTAGGTGAAGGCTGTGTCTACACTTAATCCTGTTAAAAAAAAAACACATTAAATTTCCTAAGGTTACTGGGAAATTCCAGACTTGCAGCATTTTTTTTTACAATGTACAAATGTTAACAATGTATGTTTCTTTATTGCCTTTCTACATGCTGCTGTGTTGACTTATCTGTGTAATAGGTATGAACACAGCATATCATATTTTTTGAGGCTATTTCTTCTATCATGTTAATCAGTAATGTCCAGCAGGAGGAAATTAGCAAATTGTATCCCCTAGAAATGTGTACTCTGCTCTTCACTAAATCAGGATCAGAGGCTGTCTTCTGTCAACCACTTTCCTTCCTTGGGGTTCTTATTGGTAAAAGATGTTTGTATGAAGTGTCAGCCTCCTTCTAAGGACCCCTATCATTGAGTCAGGACCTCCAGGAGTGGTAGGGCAACAGATATTCTTCCTCCCAGTGGAAAAAGAGAGGTTAATGTCAGAATTTTTGACAGACACCAGAGTGCTCTCCAACATAGGCAGACCTTGCCAATAGCAGGTGATTGACATTTATTCTTCTGAGAAATTCATTCTTTCCAGGCGGCTCCATCAGAAGCATTTCATTTTTAATTTTTCTGTCTGAATCCTGGCATCAGGTTGACAGATCTATGGTAGTTGTTATTTGCTCAAGGAAATCTGTTGATGTCAATATTTTCTAGAAGGTTGGCCTAGGAGAGATAGAGTTATAAAAGATAAGATTCTCATTGCCCATTGAAGTCTGGAAAATCCTTTCCTGAGGATGATAATCTAGACTATTATTTATATTCCAACAAGCCTTTCCTATTTTCTGATATCTCATTCTCTTGTATGGAAAATATTCTCATCCTTCCTGCTTTTAATTCAGTGTTTTATCCTAAATTCTTTCTCATCCCTACCCTAGGATTTTCTTCTCGTTCCCCTTCTGAACTGGTCTTCTCTGATTTGAGATCTTAGATAATCTCAAAGTAGGGTCATATTTCCCCCTTTGATTCTTTTCCTTCCTTTCACTCTACTTCATGTTCCTACATTCTTATTGTTTCCCATAAATATTTTGCCTGAAATTGAAAATGTGCAAGGAGTTTCAACGATTCTATAAAATCATATTTTAAATGCTCTCACTAAGCTTTCATAATGATCTGATTTGCTCAGAACAGTTATTACACAGTGTTTTATTTTGAAAAGTTGCTCAAATTTACATATTAAGTCTTCTACAGTAATAGATTTATATTTTTCTGACATTTTCTTGTTTTCAATAATATATCTTACCTGTTAGCCTGTTCTTTTCTAATATAAATATCAAAATTTAATTCATAGGTACCTGAGAAGCAAATTTAGTTTACACTTATTATAGAGATAAGAAAACTGAGGTCAAAATGTTAGATGCCTTCTCTAAGATCACATAAGTTGCTTACTTACTTGATTAGCACTGTAACTGGTATCTACTTATATTCAAATGTGCTTCCCACCACACTATGCTTCTTTTGATGAAACTTATTGATATATCTAATAAATATTTTTAATTATTTTTGAATTAAAAAATTTACTGGCATCAAAATGGTTATCTTTAGCAAAATTCAATGGAAGAAATATATAATTTAGCCACTTTGAGGGACTTTCACATTGATAGTCATTGAAAACTTGTCAGTTTTCATTGTTTTTCAAAAGAATACTATATTCTTATAAGAATACTGTAAGGCATTCTTTAACAATTCCATCACTGAACCGGCTGGGACCATCGTGTCCTTTGTACTCAAAATGATAACTAAAATTATTTATTTGATATATAACTCTCCTTTTACTCACAAGACAGAGATGTATGTTACTATATTGCCTGAAAAAATTCCACGGTAAAACTGCAGTGACATAATCATGGTGTACTAGTTTTCTATTGCTGCATTCTAAAAGTACCACAAACTTAATGACTTAAAACAAAATCGAATTATTAGCTCATAGTTCTAAGGTTCAGAAGTACAGATGAGCTTGGCTGAGTCTATGCTCAGGGAATCATAAGGCTGAAATAAAGGTATAAACCAGCCTGAGTTTTTATTTGGAGGCTGTGAGAAAGAATTCCCTTCTCAGCTCCTTTTGGTTGTTGGAAGACTTAATTTCTTTGGGGTGGTAAGACAGAGGTTCCCATTTGCTTGCTGGCTGTCAGTTGTAGGTGTTCTCAGTTTCTAGAGGCTACCTGTATTTCTTGTAATGGGGCCCCTTCTGCCTTCCAGGCATCAATGGCTTGTCAAATCCTTCTTGTGTTTTGAATCTCTCTGACTTAATTTTATGCCACCAGCCAGAAAAAAGTCTGAATTTAAAGGACTCATGTGATTATATTTGTATAATATATGTAATTTACATATTACATGTAATAATCCATGTAATTTCCCTATTTTAAGGTCAACTGATTAGTAACATAATTATATCCTTGGCTGTGTAAAGTGACATATTCACGGTGAGACATCTCAGCATTATTTCCTGGAGATTAGGGCAGGGAATCTTGGGGGCTCACTTTTAGAATTCTGTCTGCCATAATTGGTAATTTCTCTATCTGTGGTGAGTAGGAAAGGAAAGTGCCCAACGCAAATGTCAAATGGTAGTGATGAGTGCATTCAATCCTATCTGTGTCACTTCAGTCTTACCCCTGCTATCAATGGAAATTCGTATTTTAAATTCCTGCTTTACTTCCCAACTCTGTCATCAGAATCTATACTTTACCTTTTACTTTCTTTCTTTCCATTTTATTTTTAAAGTTTTAGGCTACTGTCTTATATTAACTTGGGCATTTTGAATGCCTCCATTATCAACTGAACCATGGAAGAGTTTTATCAGGCTGTGTGTTTGTGCGTGTGCATGTTGTTATTATGGTGTGTCCCTGAGACATTTCCATAAATCTGGTAGATCTGCTTCTCCACTTAATTAACTTGGAATGCATACCAGTTAGGAGCAGGCACTGCAAGGGCCTTTTCTTCTACTCCTAAAATAGTTCTTAATAATATGTTATAATCTAGAACAGCTGTATTTAGGCAGAGAGTTGTCCTTTTCCCTAAAATAATTGTAAATATTCTCACACCATAGAACACTTCTGAAAAATTGTTAACCACATTTTTCCAATGACAGGATGGGAATTAAATTGAAAAAAGAGTTGAGTTTTATTTATTTATTTAAATAATTTTGACTTTTATTTTAGATTCGGGGGTACATGTGCAGTTTTGTTACACAGGAATATTACATGATGCTGAGATATTGGGTATAGGTGATCCCGTCACCCAGGTAGTGAGCATAGCACCCAATAGGTAGTTTTTCAGCCCTTCCCCCCACTCCCTCCCTTCCTCCTGTCCTAGCCCCCAGTGTCTGTTATTCCCATCTACGTCCATGTGTGCTTAATGTTTAACTCCTACTTATAAGTGAGAATATGCAGTATTCAGTTTTCTGTTCCCGTGTTAATTACCTTAGGATTATGGCTTCCAGCTCTATCCATGTTGCTTCAAAGGATATGATTTCATTCTTTCTATGGCTGCATAGTATTCCATGGTGTATATGTACCATATTTTCTTTATCCAATCCACTGTTGATGGGTATCTAGATTGACTCCATGTCTTTCCTATTGTGAATAGCACTATTGTGAATAGTGCTATGATGAATATTAGGCTGTGTGTGTCTTTTTTGTAATGCTTTATTTTCCTTTGGGTATATATCCAGTAATAAGATTGCTGGGTCATGTGGTAGTTCTATTTTAAGTTATTTGAGAAATCTCGAAACTGCTTCCCACAGTGACAGAACTACTTTACATTCTTACCAGCAGTGTAGAAACGTTCCTCTTTCTCTGCAGCCTTGCCAGCATCTGTTGTTTTTTGACTTTTTAATAATAGCCATTCTGACTGGTGTGAGACGGTATCTCATTGTGGTTTTGATTTGCATTTCTCTGATGATTAGTGATGATGAGCATTTGGCATTTGTTCATATGTTTGTTGGCCACATGTATGCCTTCTTTTGAGAAATGTCTGTTTATGTTCTTTGCTTATTTTTAGTGGAGTTATTTGGGTTTTGATTGTTGATTTGTTTAAGCTCCTTATAGATTCTGGATATTAGACCTTTGTCGGATGCATAGTTTGCGATATTTTCTTACATTTGGTAGGTTGTCTGTTTACTCTGTTGCTAGTTTCTTTTCCTGTGCAGAAGCTCTTTAGTTTAATTAGGTCCCACTTGTCAATTTTTGCTTTTGTTGCAGTTGCTTTTGAGAACTTAGCCATAAATTCTTTGCCAATGCTGATGTCACAAAGAGTAATTCCTGTTTTTTTTTTTTCCTAGGATTTGTATAGTTTAAGGCCTTGTATTTAAATCTTTAGTCCGTCTTGAGTTTTTTTTTGTGTGTGTGTATGGTGAAAGACAGGAGGTCCCATTTAATTTTTCTACATAGGGATAGCCAGTTATCCCAGCACCATTTATTGAATAGCGAGTTCTTTCCCCATTATTTATTTTTGTCAAATTTGTCAAAGATCAGATGGTTATAGGGGTGTATACATCTTAAACTTATATTATGTAGGTTTAATTTTAACTAATTTGATCACAATCCTCAAGACAATAAACTAATCAGAAAGTATTTTCTTTCTTGTTTGCTTGAACTAAGAGTCCGTATATTTTATGTCTATTTTTATTCCTGAAGAGCTGGGGTTGAAATTGTATCTCTGATCAGTTTGTGAGGTGCCAATTTTGTTCAGATACTTAGTTTGCAATAATCTGGAGCTCTTGAAGATATTCTTGATTGTAGGGAGTTATATTGCTGTAAACACGTCTTTCAGGCTTATCTCAATTTATTTCATAATTGGGGCTCCATTTTCTTCTCTCTCTCTCTCTCTCTCTTTCTATATATATATATATATATATATATATATATATATCTTATCTAATACATGCAAAGTATTAAGGAGTTTTTGTAATTAACTCACTCAATGTGTCATCTCTCATAACAGATCATTTACTAAAAGCAATGTTTTTACTTCACAGTTGCTGAATATATCATTTTACCTCTATTTTAGGTTCCTCCCATGACCTTAGAAACAAAAAAGAATTACAGAATTTATTCTTTACCTCCCTTCTTCTTTGTGTCTCCCTTTGCAGGTCCATTCCTTTTGTATTAGAATGTTATTGTTCTTTACAGAGCTCACGTAGAAGGTTATTCGTATATTTCTGGTTTTGAGACATTGCCAATGTGATTTTTTAAAAAGGTCTCTCCCTGATTGTTGTCTATGTGTCATCTGTCTAGCTTGCACCTAGCTATTGTCTTTTTCCTTTTATTCTCAGTCTCCACCATTTTCTGTTGCTTCATAGGTTGCCACTTCAATAAATGTTTCAGTAGGTAGGTATCTTTAAATATATTTTCATCCATCACTATTTTTTTTCTGTGATATACTTATATTGCATCTACATATACAGTTCATTCCTTCTAACTTCTGTTCCTTAGTTTGTATCCATCACATTTGACTTAATTTGAATTTAACTTTTTTCCCTTTTATGCAGTCATAGCTAATTCTCACAGATTCGTTGACAGGTCTGTTGACTTATGACAGGTCTGTTTTCTTTTCCTTTACATACCCCTGGTCCCTGGTACTCCTGGCAAAGAGGATGAATCTAACTTATCATATGTCTTCTGCTGGAAGGGTATTGGGACAAACTTCCTCTGATTTCTGCTATAAAATTCGGATAGAGTTCTATGCTGCAGTTTTGATATAATCTTCATTTTCTTTCTTTTCCAGTGTTAGGTAATTCCATATTTCCCGATGCAATCAAATAACTAGCCTCCAGAAATCTAGTAGTTAGTAGTGATTCTGGCAACTTCTAACAGAACTATGTGAATAAAATTCCTGTTAATGCTTTAAAAGTACAAATGAGAGAAGAGTAATTTGATTTTGAGGTATAAATGCTTAGAAATTGAATTTTGTGCCCGGGCTCAGTGGCTCACGTCTGTAATCCCAGCACTCTGAGAGGCCAAGGCGGGCGGATCACCAGGTCAGGAGATCGAGACCATCCTGGCTAACATGGTGAAACCCTGTCTCTACTAAAAATACAAAAAATTAGCCGGGCGTGGTGGTGGGTGCCTGTAGTCCCAGCTACTCAGGAGGCTGAGGCAGGAGAATGGTGTGAACTCAGGAGGTAAAGGTTGCAATGAGCTAGGATTGTGCCATTGCACTCCAGCCTGGGCAACAGAGCAAGACTCCATCTAAAAAAAAAAAAGAAATTGAGTTTTGTTTTTAGAAAATTTCCTAACCAATTAAAATAGCTGTAGATATTTTATAGCTACCTTTAGTTTTGTTTCATCTAGGGACTTATATCTAGAACTTAGAAAATCTAATAAAGAATGGCATTTGCATTAAATGTAATTTTTTCATTTAAAATAATCACATAGGGCTCTTTTGGCTCTGAGTTCCACATCAAATTGTGAATCGTGACACCCAAAGCAGTCTAGTAAGAATGTGTCCACACAATGGCACACAAATATTTTAGAAAAGATACATACAGGTATGGGCTGGTGTTATTTACTCACGGAACCAGCAGGAACAAAGGCATATCTTACTCAAACAGTTGGTTAAATATTTCATCCCAGAGAGGGAGGTTTATATTTCACATAACTGATGACCTTCAAGTGAGTTGATATGGCTTGAGAGTCAGACTTTTTATCCTTGCCTTCCTGCTTGCATTTTGATTGGTGATTGCTTTGCCTAAGTGCAAATTTTAAAGGTGATTCATGACCAAGCATGAACATTTGCAAATATATGAACAAATATTCTCTTTCTAAAGGGTCTTTTTTAGTTTTGTATAAAGAACAGATTAATGTTTTCAATGCATTACTCTAGTAGACAGGAAGCTTAGGCTGGAGTTTTGGGGAAGTTTTTGACTCACAAACTCGTTACAAATCCAACAAAAGCCCTGGCCAGGAATATCTGCATTTGGAAAATTCACATGTTCGTTTTAAAACACATTTTAAAAATAATTTTAGGGGAACTATAGAACCCTAAAAAATACACCCCATTCACATATTGTAAATCCCATTCACAGATTCCTCTTGAAGTCTGTAGATCTCCCAGGCCAAGTAAATGGGTACTTGCCAATTATGTGGACCTTGGGCATTTCATTTCATGAACAGTCAGCATATTCATTTATAATATGTATAATGGAGAATATAAACTAGACAGTATTTTTAAAGTGTTGACATTATCTTTCTTACTTAAAGTGCAAAAACATGTCAGTTAAACAGGTAGTACATTTAGTTAAAAATGGAGGGACATATAGTTTGGCTGATATTTGGAATAAATTTTGTCCAGTGAACAAATCAGTTGTCCGTGTAGCCTAAACTTTGGAAATATGTGAGTCTTTGGTATCGATGCAAGCTACTGTCGTTTTGTGTATTTTGCGAGTTTGTTTACACTCACAGAAAAGGACATGGCTACCACAGGGAAAATTATAATAATCTCCTATTCATAGACAAAATCTGTAATAATTAGATTAATTTACAAAGTTGCCTGAGGTTTGTTATTATTAATTCACTTAAAGACAATTTAAAATATTCTATTAATTAATGATTTCTTTTATAATTTAATGAAATATACTTCAAATGACAACTCTTAAAGTTAAGTGGAGGTCATTATATTTTTCTGTCATAGAAATCAGGACAAGGCTGTAAGTAATATGTCTATAATTCCACAGAGTCAACCCACAGATGAACATGCCCATACTTACATGACTGCAAAATGTTTAACAATCAGAAATTTCCTTTGAAGCTCAATACACCATTGGTGGGAGTGTAAACTAGTTCAGCCACTGTGGAAAGCAGTTTGGAAATTTCTCAAAGAACTTAAAACAGAGCTACCATCCACCCAAGAATCCCATTACTGAGTACATACATAAAGAAAAATATGTCATTATACCAGGAAGACACACGTGTGGGTATGTTCATCACCACACTATCCACAGTAGCAAAGAGATGGGATCAACCTAGGTGCCCATCATGGTGGAAAGGATAAAAAAAATGTGGTACACATACACTATGGAATACTATGCAGCCATAAAGAGGAATAAAATCATGTCCTTTGCAGCAACATGAATGCAGCTGGAGGTCATAATCCTAAGTGAATTAAGTAGGAATAGAAAACCAAATAATGTATGTTTTCACTTATAAGTGGGAGGTAAACATTAAGCACACATGGACATAAACATGGGAGCAATAGGCACTGTGGACTACGAAAGTTGAGAGGAACTGGGGGAAAACATGGGTTGCAAAATTACCTGTTGGGTACTATGCTCACTACCTGAGTGCAATATACCAGTGTAACAAATCTGCACATATGTCCCCATATCTAAAATAAAAGTTGGAACTTAAAAAAAAAAGAAATTTCCTTTAATTGGTTGAAGAGTTCCTTTGGCAAGGGAGATAATACTGGGAGATAATATCCGGGGATTTCATAATGGGTCAGTGCATTTTGAGATAGAAAACAAATATATCAAGATGCTCAAACTTTGTCACCTACACTAGTTTGAATAAATGCTCATCACAGAACCATTTGAATCCATTAAAATAATTCAGTTGTAAATAATTTTAATCTGCCTTTTATTTTTTAATTTTCACTTAAAAAACAGCACCAGTAGTGAGCTAAATGGTGGGTCCCCATGGTATATATGTCCTAATCCCCAGAACCTATGAATTTTACTTTATTTCAAAAAGATGTCTTTGCAGATGTAATTAAGGATTTTGAGGTGAGGAGATAATGTTGGATTATCTGGGTGGGCCCTAAATCAAGTGACAGGGGTTCTTATATGAGGAAAAAACAAACCAAGGAAAAAACAAACACAAAGGAGAAGGTGATGTAGAGACAGAGCCTGAGATCACAGCAATGTGGCCATAAGCCAAGAAAGCTGACACGCACCAGAAACAAGAAGGGGAAAGGAGAGGAGTCTCTTCAGGAGCGTCTGGAGGGAATATGGCTCTGCTAACACCTTGTTCTCACATTTCTGACCTCTAGTACTGTGAAAGAATACGTTTTTATTGATAGCCACCTAATTAGTGGTAATTTGTTACAGCAACCCCAGGAAACTACTCAGCAGTTTCAAATGATCTTTCTTTCTTTTTTTTTTTTTTTTTTCTTGTATTAGTTTGCTAGGGCTACCATAACAAAACAAGCAGAGTGGCTTAAATAACAGAAATTTATTGTCTTACAGTTCAGGAGGCTGGTAGTCCAAAATCTAGACGTCAGCAGTGTGGTTCCTTGTGAGGGCTGTAAGGGAAGGATCTCTCACAGGCCTCTCTCCTTGGATTGTAGTTGGCCATCTTCCCCTCTTGTCTCTTCTCATTGACTGCTCCTCTGTGTGTATCTCTATATCCAATTTTTTTCTTCTTATAAGGATATCACTCCTATCAGATTAGGACCCTCTTGAATGACTTCATTTTAACTTGATTACTTCTGTAAAAACCTTATTTCCTAATAAGGTCACATTTTAAGGTACTGGCATTTAGGACTTTAACATATGAATTTGCAGGGAAAAACAATTAAACTCTTGATCAACCCACGCTCCCTCCCTTCCTTCCTTCCTTCCTTCCTTCCTTCCTTCCTTCCTTCCTTCCATCCATCCATCCTTCTTTCCCTCCCTCCCTCCCTCCCTCTAGCAGTAGCCAATGTAACTATAAAAAGAAGTAGACTATATAAGACTTAATGTATGAAAGAAATAACTATTTCATGGAAGTGATTATAAGCATCCCAGATTTCATTAAACTAATAAAGCACTATTGATTGGTGAATAATATCTTTATTTCATACTTTTGGAAAAAATACATAAACTTTGTTATTGCTAGCTGTGTGAATTTCAGGATCAACTCTGAATTTCCTGTATTATTAAAGATAGAGAAGATAGAGTTTATTTTCTTTTTCCTACACTGTAGCTCTGACCTTATAGTTAGTCTCATTTTCCTTAATCTCTTTTTCTTTATCTTCTGCTCCATTGGCTTTACTCTAGTAGTTTCAATGGAAAAGAGAGCATGCCTCCAATCTAACCAGCAAAACAAATGTCTAATTATTATTCTGGCCTTGATTGTGTCACATACTATTTTGTAGTAAAGAACCACGGCTGATGACTATAATGTCTAGTAGATTCAGCAACATGCCCATCCCTGAAGCCAGTATTGGAATTACCTCTATACAAAGTGCATGAAATTGGTTGGGAGTGAGAGTTGAATGGTATTCAGGGAAAGATCAGTGCTATGTAAACCTAAGGAAGTGAATTGATGCTGAATAATCAACAATGCCAACTTTCTGCTCTACTCAGCCCTGAGAAGCGTTCCTTTGACTTCATCACTTTTCCTAGGTTTCTCTAAGGACCTGATTTCAACCAAAATGTACCTAAGCATTCTGAAATTATATACCTTGTTTATTGCATTAGTTTGTTTTGTAAGGTGATTTTAGCGTTATAAAAAGAGCTGCAAGTGTATCTGCACACCACCTAGAAAATAAAAAGGAATCATAGGGAGGTTGAACCTAAAAGTAGGAGATCTAGAAGTAGCATTAAATAGCTATAAAACTTTGAGTTGTCACATGACCTCTCTGCAGAGATCATAGAATCTTTACCTATAAAATGAATGAATTGGACAACATGTTCTCCAAAATGTCTTCTGCCTCTAAAGTTCTATGATTTCATTAGAAGTGATGATATAGTAATATCAAAACTTCGGTTTAAGTGTAGTATCTACCATATTGGGGGAGTATCCCAGGAACAAAAAAAAATCTAATAAGTGAAGTCGAATTCTAAAAATACTGCAATATTACTTAGAAATATTTGTCTTGAGTAAAATAAATCCTAATAGTAACACATACCATTTAAAATAGTTTCTTTGGGTGAAAAAATATAGTGATGATTTTAGACTCATTTATTCTAAAGTATCAAGAATGGAGGAAGGTTCAAAACATTGTACCTCCTTGAATTAGAATTTACACACACACATGTGCGCACATGCACACACACATACATGCATACATGTATTCACAATTTTGCTTTTTCTGTCTAGTTTATTTGTGTGAGTTATTTTTTTCTTATATCTTTGAACATTATAGGGTGTTGCTTCCAGTAGTTTGGTTAAATCATAAACATAATTTTTAAATAAATGTTTGTGCTATTATTTTGCAAATAGGAAAGATTATGCTTCAATAAATTTGAATTAAGCTAGTTGGAGAGTAAGTAAACTAACACTTATTTCCTAATTAAAACCTAGCTACATGATTTCTTTACCCCTCTAGTCTTATTATTCTCTAGGAAATTAGCACTTCAAGGAACTGCAAAATCCACTAGAAAATGCCACAGTCATTTTCTCATTATCAAGATGGTTTGTGACTTTCTGTGTCAAATCTGGCTTCCAGCTGTTTGATTTTTCAAAAAATAGAGACTGTCTTCAAAATAAGAAACACTGTGTTGGTGATAAACGTGCATATGGCATTTATATTAGTGATTAAAATAGATTATATTAGATTTCATCAAATTGATAATAAGGGAATATGAACATGTCAATTGTTTTCCCTGGCTCTTCTGTGCGAAACTGGACTTTAGGTCAGAAGACCCCAAGGTGTTGATACGGTTGCTTTTTCCTTCTTCCTTGTTGACCTGAGATCACTGAGGAAAAGAACTAGGAAGAAAAATGAACTAAAGTTCAAGGCTCTGACTAATACAGGGAAGACACTGCTTTTCATTGTCTATTGGTGTATTAAGATCAGCTGGTTGGGGAACACCTTTGGTCATGATACTCTGTCAATAAACATCCTCTGTTTTATTTTTTATCATAAATTATTATTTTGTATGCTTTTTAGTATTTATGACCTTCTCTCTATTTATTTATATGAAAGGAAAACAATCTGTTGTGAACAACTCCTTGGTATATTCCGGCTGCAGGCGTAGGTAGCTGCCAAAAGGCTTAAAGAAATGGAAATATTTATAAACTGAGGCATATATTGCACATATACCCAATTCTATAGAATGATGTTAAAGATATAAGAGTGCCACATTTCTGTGTGTCACCAATGCCTCTAGGAGACATAGAACCCTGGAATATTTGGGCCTTTCCACCAGTGTACTCAGGAAGCAATGCATGTGTTGGCAAGAACTTGCTCCTTCTGTAGCACTCTGGAATCGCCACTTACCAGATGTACTGTTTTCAATAAGTGACTTAATTACTAGTTCAGACCAGAGAATTTTGTGAGTATTAAATTAGATTTGCATGTGAAAGTGGATTGGAAACTGTAAATCTCTCTATTATTGTGGCTTTGCTAAACATTTTCAGGTTGCAAATAGTGAAATCAAGATGAGGGGGAGAGAGAGAGAAAGAGAGTTATACCATGAGAAGACAAGAATACTTCATCAAACCTGAGAAAAGAAAGAACAGTTGAAGTTCGTTAGGAACGAGAAATACATTAGGAAATAAGAGCGTTCTCTCTTTCTAGGGCGCATGTTTCCTTTTTCTTTCCTAGTTAGCAATTCTATGTAGTTATAAGGGCTGCTCCCGAGTCCAAATAACCAATGTAACCCAATTAATATCTCCGAATACCAATTCAGATTTAATAGGAGGATGATGTGATAGGGTTGGGTTGGGTCATATATTTTGTTAAACCAATTAGAGCTGGGAGAGAATGCTCATGTAATATATTTTCAGGGGCTAGGGTAGAGGGCAGTTCTCAAAAAAGTAGTGGTTGCTTATTGGGTATAAATCCACCAGGATAATGTGCAAATCATAAAACAATGTTATAAATAAGAATGTAATGTTATTTATATATCACAATTATGTTCTTGTGACCACTATAGGATGTTTACCTATTCACTACTATCATCATTAAAAATTAATGACCCACTTCAATCAGACTTTTACTTCGACCAGTTCACCAAAACTTCAAGGTTGCCAATGACCTGCGTTCAATTAATTCTAATGGTTAATTTTCTGTCCCCATCTTTCCAGTCTGTAGCACTTGATATTATTGTTTTTTTCTTCTTAATTTTCATTATTTACATAGCTTGTAGAAAACCATACACTACGGTCTGTTTTCTCCTAATTCATTAGTTGCTCCTCACTTTCTGTTGCTGTTTCCTCCTTTTCTCTAGCTTCTCAGTGTTGGAGTGCTCTAAGACACAGTTCAGAGACTCCTTCACTTCATTAACTACACTCACTCGCTTGATGATAGTCCTAGATGTGAGTCCTATCATCTCATAGCTCTAAATATTATCTGTAATATATGCTGACAACCCATAATTCTTTATGTCCAATTCTGACTGTTTTCTCAAACACCAGGTTTATGTATCTTCTTGGAGGTTTTAGTATCTCGAATTCAGTATGCCCGACATCAATCTCCTGATTTATTCCCTCAAAACTACCCTACCTGAAGACTTCCCCATCTCTAATTATTTAAGAAATAAAGGGTTAATTTCAAAATTCAGAAACATATTGTTTAATAACATAGGCAAAGCCATTTTCAGGTAAGCCAAAACTAAGAAAGTCTTGCAGGTTGAAGGAAAATGATACCAGATGGAGAAGTGGAATTTTAGGAAGAAAAATGTTTTAGGAAGAAACATTTTTTAATGTAAAAACTATATATTTTAATTTATGTATATGTAATACATACGACAATTATAGCATAAAAGACTGGAAAATTATAGCATAAAAGACTGGAAAAGAAGGCAAGCCTATATGGCTGCACATTTTCTATGTTTACATGAATTAATAAATTATTAATAATTTATTAACTAAAAGTTAAATATATATATTCTACTCTCTGAAGTAACCAGTAAAAATCATGTAGTCAGGTTTAGCTAAAACTTCAATAGATACTTAGAAATAAATTATAAGAAATTCAATTAATTCCAAAAGGGAAAAAAAGAATAGTGTAATAAAAAAAAATCACAGGGAGCGAACACTGATAAGTCTAACTATGCTAATTTAATGAAAACATTTTATTAAAAGGCAGGAGTTTTCAGGCTGAGTAAAAAAGCAAATTCAACTAATATATCTATAGATATATCATATCTATAGATCATATCTATATGATATATCTATATGATATATATCTATTTATATCTATATGATATATCTATATGATATGATATATGATATATCTACATGATATGATATATGATATGTATCTATAGATATATCTATCGATATATATCTATAGATATATATCGATAGATATATCTATAGATATATATCTATAGATATATGTCTATATGATACACATATCTATATATATCTATATATCTATAGATATATATCATATATCATATCATATATATCATATATATCATATATCATATCATAGATATCATATATCTATGATATATACATATCATAGATATATGATATAATCTATATATGATATATCTATAGATTATATCACATATAGATATATATTATATACTATATTATACATAATACATAATATATAATATATATCTATATATGATATCTATAGATATCTCATATATAGATATATATAAAAATATAATATATATCTATATATGAGATATCTATAGATATATCATATAATTATATAACATGTAATATATATTATATAATTATATTATATATTACATGTTATATAATTATATATATTATTATATAATATATATTATAAAAATATACAATATATTATATATTATAAAAAATATAATATATTATATATTATAAAAATATATAATATATTATATATTATATAGTCTATATCATATATAGATTATATTATCTATTACATAATATGTATTATATAATTTATATTATATAATAATCTATATATGATATAATCTATCTATAGATATATAGATATCATATATAGATATATCTATATATGACTATAATATATATATCATATATAGATATATCTATATATGAGAAAAATAGTCATATATAGATATTTATATTATATAATATATAATATAATATATATTATAAATATCTATATGTGATATATCATATATAGATATATTAGTTGAATTTGCTTTTTTATTCCATCCAAAAACTGCTGACTTTTAACACAGAAAAATACGGAAAAATAACATACACACTATAAGCATAGGAAACCTGGAATAAATATTTTCATATCATATAAAGATAAAGAAAGTGGGCAAAGAAAAATGACACATGATGTACAGAATAAGAAAGCTAAGAATGACTATAATCTTCTCATCAGAACCCATGCAAAATTAAAAGAATGGAAAAAAGCTATATAATGGGGAAATAAAAAGCCTAAATTGTAGGGGTGTCTATATTCAAGTGTTGAAGGAAGGGAAACAAGAAAAGTCAATTTAGAGTTCTATGTCCAGCAACAAAGTGAGATACTTTGCTAGATAAACAAAAGCAGAAACTATTTGTGACCAGCAGATCTGCAGTATAAGAAATGTAAGAAGTTCATCAGAGAGAAGAAAAATGATAAGAAGAAGAAACTGGGATCTACACAAGGGAATAACTAGCCTTAGAAATGGTTAAAATATTTATAAATACAAAATACTTGTTTTCTCATTCATTAATATCTTTAATTTCTTTAAAAACAATATACTCTTTAAGCAAATATAATAATCCATTGAAAAAAGTGGAAAAACATATATAATGAAAAAACTAAGCCTAAAATGTAAAGGTAGATACAATCAAATGTTGAAGGAATATATAAAAAGAATATATGAAGGAATGAAAACAATGTACAGAGAACACGAAGGGGAAATTAAGTTGTCAGTTTTTACATTATATATAAAGTGGAAGAATGTTATTTGAAGATAGCCTTTTATGAGATAAAATTACATATGGTAAACTGTAAATTGATCACTAAAAAATAAAACAGAGGTATAGGTAACTGACCAAGAATGTAGGTAAAAGGGAATACTAAATACTGCTTGATTAAGTGACTGCTGCTCTGCTCTAGCCATAAGGGATTAATCTATAATCAACTATAGTCTCTATATTATCTGTCTATAATCAAGTAGAAAGACATACAAGAGGTGCAACAACTGCCTTTACACATTGGACAATAGACAGGACTGTTATCAACGAGAGAGAAAAATAAAAAGAAGGAAGCCTACAATTTCCCCAGCTCTTTGCCTGGAGAGCTATTTCTAGGCTGCAGTGCAGAGAGGGGCAACACAATTATGGTGAATTGAGGATATAGAAATGCAAGTTCAGGAAGACTGAGGTGTCTAGTATTTGCAGGGCAAAAAATGGGAGATGTAGGAGCTGCACAGAAAGAGCTTCCAAGATTTGCAGAGTAAGGAGGAGCCCTCATATGTTGACTGAGTTTTGATCCTCATGATAAACAAAGGCCATCCAGCTGGGGAAAGCACAAGAAGAAACCACTACTCTGAACAATTCCAATAGCCCACATTGTTCTAGGAATATTTGCATTTCTACCAACAAGAGCAGAGAAAGTTTAAATATATGAGATAACTGGTAGAGTCTTTAGAAGGATATTGTTTGACTAACGGGGTAGAGGAGCACTATACCAATCAATGCCTACTCTGAACCTAACCTAACAAGGCTTAAAAGCAAGACTTAAAAGGATCAAACTAATTCCAAGTAACTTTACTCCACGTGCTATGATCTGAATATTTGTCCCCTCCAAAACTCCTGTTGAAATTTAATCCCCCATGTGAGAGCATTAAGAGGTAGGGCCTTTAAGAGATGATTGGGTTATGAGGGCCCTGCCCTCATCAATGAATTAATCACTTTTTGAATTAATGGAGAAATGGATTAATGGGGTTTCATGGGAGTGGGACTAGTGGCTTCATAAGAAAATGAAGAGAGCATATTAGCATGCTCAACTGCCTTATCATGCAATATGCTGAGCTACCTTGGAACTCTTCGGACAGTTCCCACAATCAAGAATGGTCTCACCAGATGTGGCCCTCAGTCTTGGACTTCTCAGCCTCATAACTGTGAGAAATAACATCATTTTCTTTATAAATTATTTATTTTTAGATATTCAGTTATAAGCAAGAGAAGGTGGACTAAGACAAAATGTTAATAACAAAGTCCTACTGAATGATGAGGGCCTCATAAACAAATCATGGGGAGGGAATTTAGTTGCTGTAACCAATAGCCAGCACCATCTGCTGGACTTGAGAGTGAGGCCATCTTGGATTTCCCAGCCCTGGCAAAGTTCCCAACTGAATGCAGCCATATGAATAACCCTTGATAGTACCGCATGGAGTAAAAGACCCACTCAGCTAAACTCAGGTAGCCCACAGAATTGTAAGAAATAGTAAGTCATTGTCCTTCTAAGCCACTGGATTTTCGGGTGATTTGTTACACAGAAATAAATAACTGAAACAGAAAGTATGTGCTCGCTTTTGAAGTGGCCAAGGAGAATGTTGAAACACGAAGAATCTTCCAGAAAGTGAAATTAGGGCCCACAGAGAACAATGTACTAAGAAACTATTCTCAGAGAGCAGAATTAGGATTTATTCAAGGAACAGTTTGCATTTACAGGCAAACATTTTCCCCATGAGATTTTCCTTTTTATGTGGAAATGTTTACTGAAATTATTCTGTCCCTTTTCCACAATTTAATAATGCCTGTGTGGAGAGTAGATAATTTTTCTTTTTTAGTTGATAGGTCTCTGGATCATTAGGAACTACATTTGGTCTTTAAGCAAGATGCAAAATTTGGAAAATAATAATTTATCAAATATTTTGAAATAAGTAGAAGAATGGATTTGGAATGTTCCTAACACAAAGAAATGATAAATAGGTGATGTGATGGATACCCCAATTACTCTTATTTGATCATTACACATTGTATACTTATATCAAAATATCACATATGCCTCATAAATACATAAACTACCCCAATTTTTTTTTTTTTTTTTTTTTTTAGTTTGGTAAGACTTCGGGGAGGAAACATTGGGGATTCTTGGAATGATCGTGAATTTTCTTTCTGCAAATGAAAGAGATGTGAACTTTTTCTTTTCTTTTTTTTTTTTTTTGTGATGGAATCTTGCTCTGTTGCTAGGCTGGAGTGCAGTGGCGCGATCTCAGCTCACTGCAACCTCTGCCTCCTGGGTTCAAGCGATACCCCTGCCTCAGCCTCCCAAGTAGCTGGGATTACAAGCACCCACCACCACACCTGACTAATTTTTTGTATTTTAGTAAAGATGGTGTTTCACCATGTTGGCCAAGGTGGTCTCGATCTCTTGACCTTGTGATCTGCCTGCCTTGGCCTCCCAAAGTGCTGGGATTACAGATGTGAGCCACCTCACCCGACCAGAGATGTGGACATTTTTAAATAAGAGGGTACACTATGGCATATTTAGAATATTTATCAGGGTATATTCACCTCATGTGATCTTCCCATTCCATGTCAAGAGTACATGTCTCTAATCCATAGAAATTATGTTAGGTCAAGGGACATGATTTTACAGTAGGAGGTGCAGTAGGAATGCAGTAGAGATCAAATATTAAGCATAGGTCTTAAGAGACATCACACAGTTTGGCTTGCACTCTCTGGGACCTTCGTATCTCCTCTATAAGAAGAAGGTACCCCGGGTAGCTACTGTTTCTTCAGCCTTAGGTCCAGCATGAACCAAGAGAAACAAAATTCAGCAGCTCTGAAGATGCATTTGCTGAGGTGGCACCGTGCTAGCTGACATGATAAGATGCTAGCTGAGTGAGATAAGATCCTTATAGTTGGGTACCACTGAGATTTTCTGGCTATTTGTCATGTAGCAATATTGCAACATTATTTGACTAGTATACTTCTTTGTACTCCCTCCCCAAAGACATATAAAAATTTAGTTAAAATTATTTTAACTGTAGAAGTTCATAATTTAAATCGTATGTGGTAAGGAAAACAAAAGAAAATTAGACAAAAACTTACATGCATGTGGAACAAACTTAGTAACTAAATTTATACAAGGCCAAAGCACCTTTGCACTCATGGCCAAGAACATTGCCATATAAGATGTGAGTGTGTCTCTTCTCTGATAATTTTATTTGCAGTGAGTCTGGAAAAGCTTCATAATGAGAGTGAGGTTTCAGAAAACCTTGAATAATAAAAGAGGCCTGACCAGGTTATGGGAAGTATTATATGTCAGAACAAATTACAAGTTCTCTTTTAATGTTATAACAAATTGCAATTTTCTATCATTTGGAGCCTCTGTTGACATGCTTTTCAAGTTTCAGCAGGAGCTTCTTGCAGAGTAAATTTTGTAAGCTTATTCAGTGATTGCAGGGATATAGCTGTCGTGATAGTATCCCTGGTATTTGAGTAATAGCGTCACTTTACATTAATGCCATCCTATATTAGCTTGATCCAAAAATCAGTGAGTTCCAAAACCACTCCTGAGACTTGTTATTGGAAAGGAGGAATATATAGAATGTAGAAACATAGTCTAAAAAGATAGTAGAAAGATGAGGCTTACTTCTGAGAGAAATGTTGATTTGAACTCCATAGGTTGGCAGCAAACCTAAAGGATTGCAGAAAAAGGATTTGCATATCTAAACACTGTTGTCTATCTAAAATCTTTTACTTTCTATTTCTACAGTTTTAAGCTTTATTTCCTATGGCATTTCTTTCAGACTTTGTTCAGTAAACATTTTATGCCCAGGACTTTGATGAGGCACAATTTTGGAAGGAAAATAAAGAAGATAATAGAGCTTCCCTGTACCAATGCCTGCCCCTAAAAACTGTACAATCTAGCTCTCATAGCTTACAAGATCTCACAGCTTATCTAAATTTGAATGTAAATAATTTTTCTTTAAGAAGGCTTCATTAAGCTGGAAGAACTATCACTTTGTATATGGTTATGTCCCTAGCCTGGATGGATCATGACTGATGCCTTCTATTACATTCCATTAGTGTTCATGATGGTACTGGTGTAGCTGCTATGAGTGAAAGCTTGGCAAAAAGAAATCCAAGAATTGTATAAAGTAGAATATGTTAGCGATAGTTGATCCCTTTCTCCTTTTTCTTTGCTGCTCGAAGTTGGTACAAAACTTTCATTTTGAAGCTATTTAAGAGAGTTAAAAACAAAAGTAAGTGCATGCATACACATACACAAACACAGTAAAATTCAAATTAAAATGGATTTGACAACAATAATGTATACCCAGTAAGACGTTTTTAGAGGAGTTAAAAATCCAAAGTGATGTGGATGGATTTCATTTCATTTCTTCCCTTCTGATACTGAAATATTTCTACTTACTACTGAAATAACATAGTTATGGTATACAAGACCCATTCATTTCAAAATGGATATGAGAAGGAGCTGCATATTTCATCTATCTTTCACGAGAAACAGAAGAAGCATTTATTGTTTGAATTTCATTGATTTCTTTTTTGTACGTCACATGATACTTTAATTATGTATCACTTCTCCCTTGTAAGTAATCATTTCAAATAACACAGTGGTTCATGTTAAGGAAATGATTCATCTTCCTAATGTATATGAAACTACGGTTTGCAACTATTTTAGACACTAGATTATAATTCTGTGTTATGCAAAACATCTTGGGAGTCTAAAATTAATGTCGATAAGAAGCTTATGCAACAAGAAAAATGAATACAGGGCAAAGCTAAGCAAAAATAAACCCCTCCTTCCTGACACTTCTCCAATCAATGAGACTGCACATTTAACCTCCTCATACACTCTCGGACACATCAAGGTCTCTTGTGCGTCAAAGAAAGGAGAGGAAAATGAAACCATGTATTTATCAGAAAAGTCTTTTCCTTCCTGTTTTCCTTTCCTGGTTTCTTCTACAAATTATCTTTGTGTAATGTAGGAATTACACATCTCTAGAAAGATAAAGAAAAAAAAAGAAAATATGCATGCTAATTTTCTTTAAACTTTTATTTTGAACATTTTGTTAATTCATAGTCTCCAGGTCAATAAAAATAATGTGAAAAATTAATCTCAGAAAATGGGAGGCTATTAAATACAGAATAGTGATATATATTTAATGAATTAATAATTTAATGTTATTTACAGAGTTCAAAAGAGACAGAAAATTTATGGAGGTCAAGAAACTGAAAAGGGAACAGTGTTAGCACAATAATGATTATTTCTAGAGTGACATCACCAAGATGGTAGAATAGGAGTTCTTCTGGCTCATATTCTTTCGACAGAAACACTGATTTTGCAGCCATTCACAAACAAAAGTGCCTTTGTGGGAGCTTTGGGATTCGGGCAGGACGTTACTAAAACTTGTTGCTACCCAAGACCTAGGAGGGTTGATTTGAGAGGGCAGAAGTATGCCCAGCTTGCAGACTCGCCAACCATGGTCCCACCTCTAAACCCCGAAAGAGCTCCATTGCCTTGTGGATTCAGTTCAGTTCCATTTGGCATAGGTCCTATTGCCAGAACCATCTGACAAAGAACCCAGGAGCATTCATGCCTGCTCATGACTTGGATAGCAGGCCTGCTGGCTTCGGTACCTGCTATGCACCCTGAAACAGCCTTATAACTCAGTTCTAACCTCACTCAGTTCTGTTCTGAGAGCAGTTGTGCCTGCCCAGGGACTGAGGGAGAGAAACACACATCTGTCCCCCAGCGGGAAGGACAGCTGAACTCAGTCTCACAACAGCTCCTCAAATGGAACCTGGCTCCAGTCCTTGTCAGCTGCAGTCTGAAAGCAGCCCAGAAAGCCTAGTTTTTAATGGATTTTTTGAATTTTGAAGATAACTTTTAATTAAGAGTTGAGCCTGAAAATAGAGACATACATCTGTGCCCCTAGGGGCAACCCTACAGACATAAGTCTCAGCTGTGGAAATTGACAGAACCCTGTAACTCAGTTTTTTCCCAGCTAGAACTCCGTTCTAGCTCAGTTGCAGTCATGGGCCAGTATTGCCTGCCCAGGTATTTAACCAGTGACACAGCAGGAAGCCGTCCAGAAACCCAGAGGGAGTGACACCCATCTGTGCATCTGTATATTTGGTAATAGTCTTTCTGTCGGCAGACACTGAATCAGACACTGATCCAGGTGCAACCCCTACTGACCAAGGCCGTGGAGGCAGTTAAGTGTACCAAGAGATTAGATAGAATCCACACCCATTCAAGCACTTGGTAGTAGATCTGCCAACTACAGGCTCCACTGCAAACCCAGCAGCAGTCAGGTGACCTGGCTTCAACCCCATTCATCTGTGATCCTGAAGGTAATCATGTCTTTGCAAGGACTCCAAAAGAGAAAGTCTTTATCTGCTAAAGCCAGCTTATAAAAACTGAAAGAGGTGTTTGCTCCTTCAATTGCACAGGCAATAATGTGAGGCTTTATAGACAATAAAACAACCAAATGAAACTAGAAAGACTCCAGTAATCAATCCTAAAGAAATAGAGATCTACAAATTGCCTGACAAAAAAATCATCTTGAAGCTCAATGAGATTCAAGAGAACACATACTGAAAACTAAACAAAATTAAGAAAGCAATGCATGAACAAAATGAGAAGTTTAATGGGTGCAGCACACCTACATGGCACATGGATACATATGTAACAAACCTGCACATTGTGCACATGTACCCTAAAACTTAAAGTACAATAATAAAAAAAAAACAACAACAAAGAAATAGAATCCATAAAAAGGAAGCAAACAAAAATCCTGGAGCCGAAGAACATTATGATAGAACTGCAAAATTTGATAGACTCAATTATAAAACAGAATTAGGGAACTCAAAGATTAGTCATTTGAAATTAGCCAATTAGAGGAATAAAATAAAGGAAAGATTGAAGAAAGCATAAGGGACCTATGGGACACCATCAAGCATAGAAATATATGAATTATAGGATTTCAAAATGAGAAGAAAGAGAAAAGGAGACAGAAAGCTTATTTAGAGGGCTGGGCTCAGTGTCTCATGTCTGTAATCCCAGTGCTTTGGGAAGGCGAAGCAGAAGGATTGCTTGAGGATAGGAGTTTAAAACCAGCTGGGCAACATACTAAGACTACCATCTTCAAAAAAAAAAAATTAGCCAAGTGTGATGATACATACCTGTAGTCCTCACTACTCAGGAAGCTGAGGTAGGATGATCTGTTGACTCCAGGAGATCAAGTTTGCAGCGAACTATCAATGTGCCACTGCACTCCAGCCTGGGTGATGAGTGAGTTACTGTCTCTAAAAAAAAAAAAAACAAAACAAAAAAAAAAAAAAAAAAAAAAAGGCAGCTTATTTGGAGAAATGACTGAAAACTTCCAAAACTAGGGGAAAGATATGCACATCCAGACTTATGAAGCTCAAAGGATGACAATAAGTTAAAATCAAAGATTATCCCAAGACATATTATAATGAAATTCTCAAAAGTTAAAGACAAAGAGAAATCATTTAATTAGTAAGAGGAAAGAGTCTCTTCACATATGAGGGCACCCCAATAAGTCTATCAATGGACTTCTCAGAGGAAATTTTATAGACCAGGAGGCACTGAGATTATATATTCAAAATGCTGAAAGAAAAAATAACTATGAAACAATATTACAAAAAACTGTCCTTCAGAAGTAAGAAAGAGATAAAGACATTACCAGACCAAAAAAAATGTGAGAATTCATCACCATAAGACCTACCTTACTACAATAAATGCTAAAGGAGGTTCTTCAAGTTGAAACAAAAAGACAAAAACCAGCAACATGAAAATGTATGAAAGTATATATACACAGGTATACACAGGTAAAGATAGATATATAGTCAAATTCAGAATGCTCTAATGTAGTAGTGGTTGTATTTAATCTCTTTTAACTCTACTATTAAATTTAAAAGACAAACATAATAGAAATAACTATAGCTACAATAATTTATTAATGTAGACACAATATAAAAGGATATAAAGTGTGATGTCAATCACATAAAATTATTGTTTGAGAAAAGTAAAGTATAATTTTTGTATGTGATTGAAGTTATCACTTTAAAATAGAATGTTATAATGATAAGATTTTTATATAAGGTTCATGGTAACCACAAAACAAACCTCTAGTCAGTGCACAAAACATGACGAAAAAGAAATCAAATACCTAATGCATGTGGGGCTTAAAACCTAGATGACGGGTTGATAGGTGGAGCAAACCACCATGGCACATGTATACCTATGTAACAAAGCTGCATGTTCTGCACATGTATCCCAGAACTTAAAGAAGAAAAAAAAAAAAACAAAGCATACCACTAGAGCACTAGAGAAAATCAACCAATCACAAAGTAAATCAGAAAGAGAGGAAAAAAGGAATTAAGGAACTACAAAACAGTTAGAAAACAATTGAAAATAATATCAATAGTAAATTATTACCTATCAATAATTTCTTTAAATGTAAATGGATTAAGTGCTCTAGTCAAAAGACACAGAGTGGCTGAATGGATAATAAAAAATAAGATCAAACAATATGATTCCTGCTGGGGACTCACTTTAGCCTTAAGAAGACATATTGACTGCAAGTGAAGAGAAAGAAAAAATATTCCACGCAAATGAAAACAAAGAGAGAATGGGGGTAGCAATACTTATATCAGAAAAAATAGACTTTGAATCAAATCTGTCACAAGAGATAAAGTCATTATATAATGATAACAGGGTCAATTCATCAAAAGAATATAACAATGGTAAACATATATCCACTCAACATTGAAGTACCTAAATATATAAAGAAATATTAACAACTAAAAGGAGAAATAGATAGCAATACAACAATAGTGTGGGACTTCAGTACTCCACTTTCAGCAATGAACAGATCATCCAGACAGAATCAATGAGGAAACAGTGGACCTGAATACCACTAGAGACCAATGTGTCTAACAGACATATACAGAACTTTCCACCGACCAGCAACAGATTACACCTTCTACTCAAGTGCACATAGAAAATTCTACAAGATATACTATATTTTGGACCACAGAATAAATCTTAACCAATTACAGAAGATTGAAATAATATTAATTATCTTTTATCACTACAATAGTATGAAACTGGAAATCAATAACAGAAGGAATTTTGGAAAATTCACACACATGTGGAAATTAAACAATGCAGTCCTAAACAAGCAAGTCAAAAGAGAATTCAAAAGTGAGATATATGTGTTAGAAATATATATATATATATTTTTGTGACAGAGTCTGAATGCAGTGGCGCAATCTTGGCTCATTACAACCTCCACCTCCTAGGTTCAAGCAATTCTCCTGCCTCAGCCTCCTGAGTAGCTGGGATTACTGGCGTGTGCCACCATGCTCAGCTGATTTTTGTATTTTTAGTAGAGACAGGATTTCACCATGTTTGCCAGGCTGGTTTTGAACTCCTGACCTCAAGTGATCTGCTCACCTCGGCCTCCCAAAGTGCTGGGATTACAGGTATGAGCTACTGTGCCTGGTCTAAAAAAATATTTTTACACAAGTGGAAATGGAAACACAACACACCAAAACTTATGAGATGCTGTAAAAGCAGTTCTAAAAGGAAAATTTATAGCAATAAATTCCTACTTAAGAAAAAAATTCAAAAACACAAATACATAAATTTATACCTCAAGGAACTAGAAAAAGAAGAACAAACTAAACCCAAAGTTAGCAGAACAAAGGAAATAATAAAGACTTTGAGCAGAAATGAATAAACTAGAGACTAGAAAGGCAGTCGAAATGATCAATGAAACTGAGTTGGTTTTTAAAAAGACAAATGAAATCAACACACTTTTAGAAAAATTCACCAAGAAAATAAGGGAAAGGACTCAAATAAATGAAAGAGGATACATTATAGCTCATAACATAGAAATG